>NW_013899939.1:0-255 GCF_000517525.1 Limulus polyphemus
AAGTAAACTTCCATCGACGTTCTCTATCAGTCCAGGTTCATATTCAACAATAATATCACTTCCTTCGACGTTCTCTATCAGTCCAGGTTATTATTTAACAACAAGTAAACTTCCATCGACGTTCTCTATCAGTGCAGGTTATCATTCAACAACAAATAAACTTCCATCGACGTTCTCAATCAGTTCAGGTTATTATTCAACAATACTTTGACTTCCAACGGCCTTCTCTATCAGTCCAGGTTATTATTCAACAAC
>NW_013899940.1:0-252 GCF_000517525.1 Limulus polyphemus
ACATTGTCTGGTGTTGGCCAGTCACGCACTGCTTTCACCTTATCAGGATCAGTTTGCACACCATTCTCACTTACAATATGGCCTAAGTAAAGTACCTCTTTCTGGAACAAATGACATTTCTTGGGATGGAGTTTGAGATTTGCTGCTTTCAAACGCTTGAATACTTCCTCCAGCCGGGAAATTTCCTCGTCAAAAGTTGTTGCAAATACAATGACATCGTTCAGGTACACTAGGGCTATCCTCCATTGTAGG
>NW_013899941.1:0-796 GCF_000517525.1 Limulus polyphemus
TGTGTACTGTCAGTAAGAAAACACAAGATATAACAATAATGTGTACCTGTCAATTAAGAAGACACAAGATTTAACAATACTGTGTACTGTCAATTAAGAAGACACAAGATTTAACGATACTGTGTACTGTCAATAAGAAGACACAAGATTTAACGATACTGTGTACTGTCAATAAGAAGACCAGTATCGTTAAATCTTGTGTCTTCTTATTGGCAGTACACAGTATCGTTAAATCTTGTGTCTTTTTTATTGAAAGTACACAGTATTGCTAAATCGTGTGTCTTCTTATTGACAGTACATAGTTTTGTTAAATCTTGTGTCTTCTTATTGAAAGACACAGTATTGTTAAATCTTGTGTCTTCTTATTGATTGTACACAGTATTGTTAAATCTTGTGTCTTCTTATTGACAGTACACAGTTTGTTAAATCTCGTTAATTGACATTACACTTGTGTCTTCGTATCGTTAAATCTTGTGTCTTCTAATTGACATTACACAGTATCGTTAAATAAATCTTGTGTCTTCTTATTGACAGTACACAAACGATACTGTGTAGTATCGTTAAATCTTGTGTCTTCTTTTTGACAGTCGTGTGTCTTCTTATTGAAAGTACACTGTGTCTTCATATTGACAGTACACAGTATCGTTAAATCTTGTGTCTTAAATAAGAAGACACAAGATTTAACGATACTGTGTACTTTCAATAAGAAGATACAACATTTAACAAAACTGTGTACTGTCAATAAGAAGACACAAGATTTAAAAATACTGTGTACTGTCAAAAAGAAGACACAAGA
>NW_013899942.1:0-254 GCF_000517525.1 Limulus polyphemus
TGGAAATGTATTTTCACTAAAAATTGAAGTCGTGGTAGGTGTAAACCAGAGAGAACTAAATAATGATGCAAGAAATAGTAAAAAATCACCCAAAAAACCTACAGAAAATACATTCGTGCCATTGCATAGGAAGGGACAAATCAATTTCGACAATTATGGCAAAAGTGGTTTTGCTGGATTAAATAATCTTGAGAAGTTCGGATCTTTTAATAATCGTCAGATGCATGATATGTTTGGAAGAAAAAATAATATCC
>NW_013899943.1:0-254 GCF_000517525.1 Limulus polyphemus
AGATTTTTCCATTACCATTCCTGGTTGTCATCATTAAAACTCATAATGAATATTTTTTGTGGCTATAGCAACCAAACACGTTGGGAAATTTCCATCTACGAGACAAGATCCAAACGTTAATGTGAAACTAGCCAGACTAACGAAAATCTGTTAAGGGTTAGGAGTTGAGTGCTTGAACCCACAATGTCTCAACTCCTACTGTCTTTCGCTGTCTGAAACCTGTTGTAGGGTAACTTTCCAAAAGTTATTATTTT
>NW_013899944.1:0-254 GCF_000517525.1 Limulus polyphemus
CTGAAAGTCAAAATACCAAACACACAGTCCAGAGGTCAGGGACACTGGAAACTAAATGTCTCTCTTCTAAATAAAGAACACGTTAAAAAATGATATTAAACAAAAATTAATAGATATATGCAAGCAAACCACCAGACCTCTCTGGTGGGAAAACCTCAAAAATATAGCAAAAAATAGATTCAAAGAAAATGGCAAACAGGGAAGCCCGAAAAAGAAATAGACACTCTAGAAAGGTTGTTAACAACCCTATCAGG
>NW_013899945.1:0-254 GCF_000517525.1 Limulus polyphemus
AATGGGCTATCTGTGCTCTGCCCAAAATAGGTATCGAAACCCGGTTTCTGGCGTTGTAAGTCCCCAGACATACCGCTGTGCCACTGGGGGGTGAGACGGCTTGAATGGATAATGAAGAAAAACTTTAATACAAGTTGAACATAACAGCAAACGTATAACGTTTGGACAAGGTTTTGTCATAAAATGATGATTCTGAAGTTTTCCTAGTCACCAAATATTTCTGTAGAAAGTGTACATAACGGGTAAACGGCGGG
>NW_013899946.1:0-254 GCF_000517525.1 Limulus polyphemus
TTCAATAACTCCCTTAAAACGCATCGTAGGAAGGTGAAACTTCGCATGAAACTGTGGAACGAACTAGTGAATATACATAGCAAAAAATGTTAAGATCCATGAATTTAGAACCCTCTGATAGCAAGAAATCTATAACAGAGCAATATCAAAAAGCTTCACTGCACTACACATTCTCTTTTAGAAAGCCAATAAAGTAGTAACAAAATGGACCACAAAAGTCTCAAAAATGATAATATGAAGCTAGAGTTTTGCAT
>NW_013899947.1:0-254 GCF_000517525.1 Limulus polyphemus
AAAACAAAGCGTTACTACACGGTCATTCAGTTAAACTTGAACAGACCAGTTTCCACCAATTGATCTTAAACCAACACAAAACAAAGCGTTACTACACGGTCATTCAGTTAAACTTGAACAGACCAGTTTCCACCAACTAATCTTAAACCAACACAAAACAAAGCGTTACTACACGGTCATTCAGTTAAACTTGAACAGACCAGTTTCCACCAACTAATCTTAAACCAACACAAAACAAGGCGTTACTACACGGT
>NW_013899948.1:0-254 GCF_000517525.1 Limulus polyphemus
GTTTATGGGTCTAATTCTACATGGGTCTACGATTATGGATTTATGGGTCTAATTCTACATGGGTCTAGGATTATGGGTTTATGGGTCTAATTCTACATGGGTCTAGGATTATGGGTTTATAGGTCTAATTCTACATGGGTCTAGGATTATGGGTTTATGGGTCTAATTCTACATGGGTCTAGGATTATGGGTTTATGGGTCTAATTCTACATGGGTCTAGGATTATGGGTTTATGGGTCTAATTCTACATGGAG
>NW_013899949.1:0-254 GCF_000517525.1 Limulus polyphemus
GCTTCATGATTAACAACAAACAAACATTTATCTAGGAAAATTAAACCATTTTAAATGTAAAACTTATGTGAGTAAGTTTCTTTCCAAGGTGTATATATTTAGCACTTACTAATAGTATTTCCTACATCCGCAACTTCCCTGTACACATGTATGTAATTGGTTTTTGAGTGGAATATCAATTTTGATAAAAGAGTTAGCACAAAGAATCCCATATAAAGTGTAATAGACTTAAAATAAGACCCAAAACTCGAGCG
>NW_013899950.1:0-254 GCF_000517525.1 Limulus polyphemus
GTGAAAGTCTGTGTTTGTAAGAGTGAACAGAACAAAGTGAAAAACTTTAAATAATACGAAGTCTGTGTTTATAAGAGTGAACAGAACAAAGTGAAAAACTTTAAATAATGTGAAGTCTGTGTTTATAAGAGTTAACAGAACAAAGTGAAAACTTTAAATAATGTGAAGTCTGTGTTTATAAGAGTTAACCAACAAAGTGAAAGTCTGTGTTTGTAAGAGTGAACAGAACAAAGTGAAAAACTTTAAATAATACG
>NW_013899951.1:0-253 GCF_000517525.1 Limulus polyphemus
CATGGTTTTCGTATTATATGTATTGGTTCACGTTATTTCCACATGTTTACAGTGTGTCCTACAGCAAAGCATCGTTTTTTATACTATGCATTCGTTCTATGTGTTTTATCTCTACCTTCTCTAGCTTCTGAACAATATTTATATAAGCTATTTAGAACAACACGAAAAGTTATGGTGCTGACCTGACTATTATAAACTTCCGAAGAAAGATTATAGGGTTATTTGTAGTAGAACGTTAGGAACTGCATTATCG
>NW_013899952.1:0-254 GCF_000517525.1 Limulus polyphemus
GGTTGTCTTGTTTGACAGTTGAGGGTGAACATTTATCATTGTACGGTTGTCTTGTTTGACAGTTGAGGGTGTACATTTAACATAGTATGGTTGTCTTGTTTGACAGTTGAGGGTGAACATTTAACATATTATGGTTGTCTTGTTTGAAAGTTGAGGGTGTACATTTAACATTGTACAGTTGTCTTGTTTGACAGTTGAGGGTGAACATTTAACATATTATGGTTGTCTTGTTTGACAGTTGAGGGTGAACATTT
>NW_013899953.1:0-253 GCF_000517525.1 Limulus polyphemus
GGGTGAATACATATAGAAAGAGACAGGGTATACAGTATGGATGAATACATATAGAGACAGTGTATACAGTATGGGTGAATACATATAGAGACAGTGTATACAGTATGGGTGAATACATATAGAGACAGTGTATACAGTATGGGTGAATACATATAGGAAGAGACAGGGTATACAGTATGGGTGAATACATATAGAGACAGTGTATACAGTATGGGTGAATACATATAGAAAGAGACAGGGTATACAGTATGGA
>NW_013899954.1:0-251 GCF_000517525.1 Limulus polyphemus
AATAATAAATACAACGCTGTATACTGTTTACTAGCTGGCCTATAAAACATAATAATTAATATTAAATATGAAAGAGCTTGAAAACTATATTCAATTCCTGACAGTAATAGTAAGTTAAAACATAAAGGTAAACCTTAATAATATATATATATATATATATATATGTTGTTTGTTTTAAGCGGAGAGCTACAACATGGGCTATCTGATCTGTGCCCATCACGGGTATCGAGCTGCGATTTTACATTATTAAG
>NW_013899955.1:0-254 GCF_000517525.1 Limulus polyphemus
GTAGGAAACATATTCAGCTAAGACAGTTTTGTTTTTCTAACAGTGTGGTTGGCTTTTGGAATGGGTTGTCTTCAGATGTTGTAGAGGCAGTAAATTTAAGTGAGTTTAAGAAAAAGCTTGATAAGTACATGAATGAAAAAGGGTTGGGTTTTAAAATTTTTTTTTTATTTTTTCAATCATTTTAATTTAGTTTTGAGGATAGAACGGTCGAAATGGACCAATAGGTCCAATGTTGTCTCATAAAATTATATTAT
>NW_013899956.1:0-254 GCF_000517525.1 Limulus polyphemus
GAGTAACTCAGTTTACTCTTGATTAGGTAATATCTTATACAGTTGCCCCCAGTAACTCAGCTTTACTCTTGATTAGATAATAACTTATACAATAGCCTCGAGTAACTCAGTTTTACTCTTGATTAGGTAACATCTTATACAGTAGCCCCCGAGTAACTCAGCTTTACTTTTGGTTAGGTAATATCTTATACAGTAGCCCCCGAGTAACTCAGTTTTACTCTTGATTAGTTAATATCTTATACACTAGCCCCCGA
>NW_013899957.1:0-268 GCF_000517525.1 Limulus polyphemus
CAGTAAATACTCTACATACAGTACCCTATCTCTGGTGCGGTAAATACTCTACATACTGTACCTTATCTCTGATGCAATAAATACTCTACATAGTGTACTCTATCCCTGGTATATTAAATACTCTACATAGTGTACCCTATCCCTGGTGTAGTAACTACTCTACATACTGTACCCTATCCCTCGTGTAGTAAATACTCTACATAGTGTACTATATCTTTGGTGCAGTAAATACTCTACAATTGTATCCTATCACTGGTGCAGTAAATAC
>NW_013899958.1:0-254 GCF_000517525.1 Limulus polyphemus
CTTTTACAAACGTTTTAACAACGAACGTTAACTTCAACAATACTTCCTGACTGCAGTTCAATTACTCACTACCTGCACACATTATCTCGACACGTTGTCACCCTCTTATATATATACCAGACTACCCCATATCTAGCAATCTCCCGAAGGTTCGAGAGAACGAGTGGCGTGACACTAGTCACGTGATCTCGCTGACGCAACACTGCCCCTCCTTAGTATTGTTTGTCCCGAACAATAACCACATACAATAAACC
>NW_013899959.1:0-471 GCF_000517525.1 Limulus polyphemus
TCTACGCCTAGGTGTTCGTGGAGTTGTTGTACTAAATCACGGTAAAGATGAGTATGGGGTTACACATTCAGTAACTAGAGTTACACCTAGGTGTTCATGGAGTAGTTGTAACAAGTAAGGCTAAAGATGAGTATGGGGGTTATAAGTTCTGTAACTAGAGTAACATCTAAGAGTTCATGGAGTAGTTCTACCAAGTAACGCTAAAGATGAATATGGTGGTTATAAATTCTGTAACTAGAGTTACACATAGGTGTTTCCATAAACATCTAGGTGTAACTTTAGTTACCGAATTTGTAACCACCATACTCATCTTTAGCGTTATTTGGTACAACAACTCCACGAATACCTAGGTGCAACTCTAGTTACCTAATTTATAACCATACTCATCGTTAACCTTACTTGGTACAACAACTCCACGAAAACCTAGGTGAGTAGTTGTACCAAGTAAGGCTAAAGATGTGCATGGTGGTT
>NW_013899960.1:0-253 GCF_000517525.1 Limulus polyphemus
AACAGGTAACGTAGATGACTAATTCAATCCTAAATATAATTATAAGAAACACTGAAATGATTATTTTTACTCATTATTTAATTTCTGGCTCCCCAGTGGCACAGCGGTATGTCTGCGGACTTACAACGCTAGAAACTGGGTTTTGATACCCGTGGTGGGCAGTGCACAAATAGTCCATTGTTGTGCTTTGTACTTAACTTCAAACAAACAATTTAATTTCTGCAGTGCATATTGGCATATAGAAGACATTTTT
>NW_013899961.1:0-315 GCF_000517525.1 Limulus polyphemus
GGATGACACTTCTCCACAACGACGTCAGATACTTCACAGTTACATCTAAACAGCTGGATGACTCTTCTCCACAACAACGTCAGATACTTCACAGTTACATCTAAACAGCTGGATGACACTCTTCTCCACAACAATGTCAGATACTTCACAGCTACACCTAAACAGCTGGATGACACTTCTCCACAACGACGTCAAATACTTCACAGTTACATTTAAACAGCTGGATGACACTCTTCTCCACAACAACGTCAGATACTTCACAGTTACACCTAAACAGATGGATGGCACTCTTCTCCACATCGACGTCAGATACTT
>NW_013899962.1:0-253 GCF_000517525.1 Limulus polyphemus
TGATGATTCTTCACCAAATTTGTTATGTAGGTACACTTTAACGGTGCGTAGTAATATGCAAAGTTTTACCTTCCTACTGTTGTTTTAAATGAGTTATGGAACGTTTTGCGTTTTGTACCAGTACTTCGTTCCATTTGGAAGGATCTTCTTGAAATTTTTTCAAGAACGTTCGTTGCAAGCTTGCGTATTTACATGCAAAATTCTAGCCTTCTATTATCATTTTTGCGACTTTTGTGGTCGTTTAATGTTACTC
>NW_013899963.1:0-254 GCF_000517525.1 Limulus polyphemus
TTTGCTGAAAATGAATCTGTCACTCGAACACGTTACAAAATAGTGCATAAGATGGCAGAGCGAGGAAAACCGTTTACTGACGGCAACTTCATGAAAGAGTGTATGATGGAAGCAGCAAATGACTTGTGTCCTGAGAAAGCCGAGTTGTTCGGAAGTATCAGCCTTTCAGCAAGTTCAGTTGTGCGGAGAACAGAAGAACTTGGAGAGAACATGGTGTTACAGATACGCGAGAAAGCTGGAAACTTCTTGTGATA
>NW_013899964.1:0-254 GCF_000517525.1 Limulus polyphemus
TCGAGAATCTTCTACTACTTTGGAGATTAGGTGGGAGTTGCGCAATATATGTCTAACACTACAAGCTATGTAAGTTTTTAAATATAAACTCAATCTAAACAACGTTCATATTAAAATAACTACATAACCGCAAATTTTTTACACTATCCACTTGCGTGCGTGCAGGCGCGTGCGCATCTTTTTAATGAGGCAAGCTAGCGAAGAACCACATAGAAAAGAACTGGTTCCTTATACTACAAATATAAATCACAGAC
>NW_013899965.1:0-254 GCF_000517525.1 Limulus polyphemus
ACGATTTAGCAATACTGTGTACTATCAATAAAAAGACACAAGATTTAACGATACTATGTACTGTCAATACGAAGACATAAGATTTAACGATACGGTGTACTATCAATAAGAAGACACAATATTCATCGATAATGTGTACTGTCAGTAAGAAAACACAAGATTTAACGATACTTTGTACTTTCAATAAGAAGACACAAGATTTAACAATAATGTGTTCTGTCAATAAAAAGACACAA
Organism: Limulus polyphemus; assembly: GCF_000517525.1. Classification (NCBI taxonomy): domain Eukaryota; kingdom Metazoa; phylum Arthropoda; class Merostomata; order Xiphosura; family Limulidae; genus Limulus; species Limulus polyphemus. The sequence continues at coordinate 237 of NW_013899965.1, forward strand.
GATTTAACAATACTGTGT
>NW_013899966.1:0-254 GCF_000517525.1 Limulus polyphemus
GTACTAGACCAGTCTTGTTGGCTTCTGCTTCACGTGGGGTTCATCTACTTCATCAGGAAATGTCCTATCGTCGGTAACAGTCACATCAGTGGTAGTAACTTCATCAAGAGCTTCACCGTTTCCCTTCTCAAAACTGAGTAGTTTCTTATTCGACGGTCTTCAGCAATGTCATTTGTTCCTTTGTTCATTTTGTCCCAACTGAAATGTCCTGGACCGTGATAACGCCAAAGCCTGTTGGCATGCACCACCTTTGG
>NW_013899967.1:0-724 GCF_000517525.1 Limulus polyphemus
AAGACACAAGATTTAACGATACTGTGTACTGTCAATAAGAAGACACAAGATTTAACGATACTGTGTACTGTCAATAAAGAGACACAAGATTTAACGAAACTGTGTACTGTCAATAGGAAGACACACGATTTAGCAATACTATGTACTATCTATAAAGAGACACAAGATTTAACGATACTGTGTACTGTCAATAAGAAGACACAAGATTTAACGATACTGTGTTCTGTGATTAAGAAGACACAAGATTTAACAATTGAAAGTACACAGTAATATCTTGTGTCTTCTTAAGTACACAGTATCGTTAAATCTTGTGTCTTCTTATAGATAGTACACAGTATTGCTAAATCATGTGTCTTCTTTTATAGTGTACACAGTATTGTTAAATCTTGTGTTTTGTTATTGACAGTACACAGTATCGTTAAATCTTGTGTCTTCTTATTGACAATACACAGTATTGTTCTTATTGACAGTCGCAGTTTCGTTAAATCTTGTGTCTTCTTATTGAGGGTACACAGTATTGTTAAATCTTGTGTTTTGTTATTGAGCAGTACACAGTATCGTTAAATCTTGTGTCTCCTTATTGACAGTACACAGTATCGTTAAATCTTGTGTCTTATTGACAGTACACAGTATCGTTAAATCTTGTGTCTTTCAATAAGAAGACACAAGATTTAACAAAACTGTGTACTGTCAAAGTGTCTTCTTAACGATTTAGCAATACTGT
>NW_013899968.1:0-255 GCF_000517525.1 Limulus polyphemus
CTAAAGTTTCGTTGGAACGAATTTACGGAAAATTAACTAACGAACGGAGATGTAACAAATTGCTGTCAGAAGTGGGATAAAAAAAAAAGATGGAAACGAAAAGCGGCAAATCAAACTACGGCTTAGCAGATTTGATGGCAGCAATACAAGAACAGCAAAAGAAACAAGAAGAACGAGAAAAGAAACAAGAAGAGAGACAACAGCAGTTGCAAGAAAACCTGCAACAGTGGCAGCTCGAACAACAAAATAAAAAAG
>NW_013899969.1:0-570 GCF_000517525.1 Limulus polyphemus
AAAAAGAAGACACAAGATTTAACGATACTGTGTACTTTCAATAAGAAGACACAAGATTTAACAATACTGTGTACTGTCAATAAGAAGACACAATATTTAACGATACTGTGTACTTTCAATAAGAAGATACAATATTTAACAAAACTGTGTACTGCCAATATTAAGACACACGATTTAGCAATACTGTGTACTATCAATAAAAAGACACAAGATTTAACGATACTGTGTACTGTCAATAAGAAGACACAAGATTTCACAGTATCGTTCTATTTGACATTAAAATCTTGTGTCTTAACGATACTGTGTAATGTCTTAGAAAACACAAAATTTAACGATACTGTGTACTGTATCGTTAAATATTGTGTCTTCTAATTGTTATTGACAGTACACAGTTTAAATCTTGTGTCTTCCGATACTATGTACTGTCAATAAGAAGACACAAGATTTAACGATACTGTGTACTGTCAATATGAAGACACAAGATTTATCGATACTGTGTACTGTCAATAAGAAGACACAAGATTTAACGATACTGTGTACTGTCACTAAGAAGACACAAGATTTAACAAA
>NW_013899970.1:0-469 GCF_000517525.1 Limulus polyphemus
TTGAATAAGAACATGTATAGTGTAATGTACTAGGTGTTTGAATAAGAACATGTATAGTGTAATGTACCAGGTGTTTGAATAAGAACATGTATAGTATAATGTACTAGGTATTTGAATAAGAACATGTATATTGTAATGTACCAGGTGTTTGAATAAGAACATGTATAGTATAATGTACTAGGTGTTTGAATAAGAACATGTACAGTATAATGTACTAGGTGTTTGAATAAGAACATGTATAGTATAATGTACTAATAATGTACTAGGTATTTGAATAAGAACATGTATAGTATAATGTACTACGTGTTTGAATAAGAACATGTACAGTATAATGTACTAGGTGTTTGAATAAGAACATGTACAGTATAATGTACCAGGTATTTGAATAAGAACATGTACAGTATAATGTACCAGGTATTTGAATAAGAACATGTACAGTATATTGTACCAGGTGTTTGAATAAGAGCAT
>NW_013899971.1:0-254 GCF_000517525.1 Limulus polyphemus
CTTATCAGTACGGTTGTTCTCAATACAAACTTATCAGTACGGTTGTTCTAAATAAAACTTATCAGTATTGTTGTTCTAAATAAAACTTATCAGAATTGTTGTTCTCAATACAAACTAATCAGAACTGTTGTTCCCAATACAAACTTATCAGAACTGTTGTTCTCAATACAAACTTATCAGAACTGTTGTTCTCAATACAAACTTATCAGTAAGGTTGTTCTTAATACAAACTTATCAGAACTGTTGTTCTCAAT
>NW_013899972.1:0-356 GCF_000517525.1 Limulus polyphemus
TACATAAAGCTTGACAAGGTACTCCAATACATAAAGCTTGACAAGGTACTCCAATACATAAAGCTTGACAGAGTATTTCAGTAAGTGAAACTTGACAGGTACTCCAACACATAAAACTTGACAAGGTACTCCAATACATAAAGCTTCACAAGGTACTCCAATACATAAAATTTGACAGGGTACTCTAGCACATAAAACTTGACAAGGTATTCCAGTATATAAAACTTCACAAGGTACTCCAAAACATAAAACTTGACAAGGTACTCCAATACATAAAGCTTGACAAGGTACTCCAATACATAAAGCTTGACAAGGTACTCCAATACATAAAGCTTGACAGAGTATTTCAGTAAGTG
>NW_013899973.1:0-254 GCF_000517525.1 Limulus polyphemus
AAAAAGTTATTTTACCTGAAGAGCCTGTGATGATGACAAATGGACTATGCTCTTCTTTTAGACGTCAGTAAAATATTCTGGAAGTGTATGTCCTTTCTTTACAGTTGTATTCCTTGATTTAACATTGACTGGCTCTACCTCCTGGCACACACCCAACAATGCCCCTTCCTTAAGTGTCTGCTCACATTTAGAGAAATTGGCCACTGTTATAGGTACTACTTGACGATCTGCTACAAGTGACCTTCCAATCTTCA
>NW_013899974.1:0-254 GCF_000517525.1 Limulus polyphemus
CATTCGTGCCATTACATAGGAAGGGACAAATCAATTTCGACAAATATGGCAAAAGTGGTTTTGCTGAAGTACATAAACATGATGGGGTGAAAGGTCAGCATTTGACATATAAAACTGCTACTGGATATGACCATTTACTTGATTCAAGAAAAACAACTTATCATAATGATGAAAACATATATACGAATGCACGTATTTCTTCAATAGCAACTGAATATGAATCAGGTGGATACGGTGTAAACGAAATGAATGAC
>NW_013899975.1:0-254 GCF_000517525.1 Limulus polyphemus
ATCGTCGATTTCTACCGTAATAATAAGAGTAAATGTTAAACAGTCTTATGGACCTACTGGATTATCGTCGATTTCTACCGTAATAATAAGATTAAATGTAAAACAGTCTTATGGACCTACTGGATTATCATCGATTTCTATCGTAATAATAAGAGTAATAATAAAACAGTCTTATGGACCTATTGGATTATCATCGATTTCTATCGTAATAATAACAGTAATATTATTCTATCGTAATAATAATAGTAAATATT
>NW_013899976.1:0-254 GCF_000517525.1 Limulus polyphemus
CCATAGATAAAATACTGTAGTGATGCCCAAGGTGTCAAGTGTTGTAGCCATAGAAGAAATACTGTAGTGATGCTCAAGCTGTCAAGACGTGTAGCCATAGATAAAATACTGTAGTGATGCCCAAGGTGTCAAGTGTTGTAGCCATAGAAGAAATACTGTAGTGACGTTCAAGCTGTCAAGTCTTGTAGCCATAGAAGAAATACTGTAGTGACGTTCAAGGTGTCAAGTGTTGTAGCCATAGAAGAAATACTGAA
>NW_013899977.1:0-251 GCF_000517525.1 Limulus polyphemus
ATTACTATGGTACAATTACTCCATGAACACATAGGTGTAACTCTAGTTACAGAATTTATAACCACCATATTCATCTTTAGCCTTACTTGGTACAACTACTCCATGAAAACTTAGGTGTAACTCTAGTTACAGAATTTATAACCACCATACTCATCTTTAGCGTTATTTGGTACAACATCTCAACGAACACCTTAGGTGTAACTATAGTTTCCGAATTCATAACCACCATATTCATCTTTAGCTTTACTTGG
>NW_013899978.1:0-557 GCF_000517525.1 Limulus polyphemus
TGGATGCTCGAACAACAAAATAAACAAGAAGAGAAATTACAGCAGTTGTTGGAGGAGAAAGAAAATAAACAAGAAGAAGAAGAAAAGAAACAAGAAGAGAGACTACAGCAGTGACAACTGGAACAAAAAAGGAAACAAGAAGTACAAATGAAAAACATTAGTAAATTTAAAAGCGAATTAGATACGTTAAAGAACGATCTATTGTCTTTCACATAAAGAGGATACATTAACCATCGACTTAATCAGCTCCAGACTTTAGCTGCGGGCTCTGTAAGGGGCTTGCCATTACGGTTCCTTCCCATCGAATTTCTGGGGCTTCCTTCGCACTGGATCACTCCTATTACTGACATTCATATCTGGGATGTGACTTCTAACGGGACTGAATATGTCTGCATTAGGGGGGAAGCATATAGAGCACAGTTTGAGTTACTGGCAGAGATGAAGGGATGGACAAAGGAGCAGAAAGCAGTATATCTGGCAACGAGCTTGAAGGGACAACCACTGCAAATACTTGGACAGTTGACAGCAGCGGACAGACACAACTATAGAACACTTGT
>NW_013899979.1:0-254 GCF_000517525.1 Limulus polyphemus
TTAGTTACCATACAGTGACAGTAGGTGTAATTTATTACAATATACTGACAGTAGGGGATACAGTCACTGATAATACACTAAGATAGTGACAGTAGGGGTTACTTTGTTACCATACAGTGACAGTAGGTGTAATATATTACCATATACTGACAGTAGGGGATACAGTCACTGATAATACACAAAGATACATGACAGTAGGGGTTACTTTGTTACCATACAGTGACAGTAGGTGTAATATATTACCATATACTGAC
>NW_013899980.1:0-255 GCF_000517525.1 Limulus polyphemus
AGTGTTTTCTTAAAATTCACCCAGATGGGATAGTAGCTAGTATTACCTTACAATTCATTTATCTTGGATAGTAGCTAGTGTTACTTTACAATTCATTCAGCTTGGATAATAGCTAGTATTACCTTACAATTCATCCAGATGGGATAGTTGCTTGTACTACCTTACAATTAATCCAGATGGGATAGTAGCTAGTGTTACCTGACAATTCATTCAGCTTGGATAGTAGCTAGTATTACCTTACAATTCATTCAGGTT
>NW_013899981.1:0-253 GCF_000517525.1 Limulus polyphemus
CTCATGAGCTCGATAGTTACCCACACTGGTCTCCACAACCTCGCAGAATGTCCTGTCACACCACAGAGCTTCTGTACAGCTTCTGGTACTCCTTTGTTATCCAGCACCTTGATGCTCACAAGAATCTGCTGAGATGCAGAATCTATGACAAAGTTGCACCTTTGGCCATCCAGCTTCCTTGTCACGTAAATACTATGTGTCTTAGCTGTTGGGACTTTCACGATCGAGGTTGGTGGGCGTCCCTTTCTCCTCC
>NW_013899982.1:0-254 GCF_000517525.1 Limulus polyphemus
TGTAAGACTAGAGGGAAGGCAGCTAGTCATCACCACCCACCGCCAACTCTTGGGCTACTCTTTTACCAACGAAAAGTGGGATTGACCGTCACATTATAACGCCCCCACGGCTGAAAGGGCGAGCATGTTTGGTGGTATGCGGATTCGAACCCGTATTGTTATGAAAAAAAGAAAAACATTACCTGTTCTACTCTCATTTATATGACGAGCTACTCTCGCCAACAACAAACGAAATATGTAATAAATGTAAATGC
>NW_013899983.1:0-490 GCF_000517525.1 Limulus polyphemus
ACAGTACACAGTATCGTTAAATCTTGTGTCTTCTTGTTGACAGTACACAGTATCGTTATATCTTGTGCCTTCTTATTGACAGTACACAGTATCGTAAATCTTGTGTCTTCTTATTGACAGTACACAGTATCGTTAAATCTTGTGTCTTCTTATCGACAGTACACAGTATTGTTAAATCTTGTGTCTTCTTATTGACAGTACACAGTATCGTTAAATCTTGTGTCTTCTTTTTGACTGTACACAGTATTGTTAAATCTTGTGTCTTCCTCAATAATCAATAAGAAGACACAAGATTTAACGATAGTGTGTACTGTCAATAAGAAGACACTAGATTTAACAATACTGTGTACTCAAGATTTAACGATACTGTGTACGGTCAATAAGAAGACACAAGATTTAACGATACTGTGTACTGTGTCTTCTTATTGACAGTACTACTGTGTAATGTCAATAAGAAGACACAAGATTTAAAGATACTGTTTCGTTAAAG
>NW_013899984.1:0-344 GCF_000517525.1 Limulus polyphemus
GTATTGAGTACAACTAGTTGATATAACAAAACCGTGTCGAGTACAACTAGTTGATATAACAAAACCGTATCGCGTACAACTAGTTGATATAACAAAACCGTATCGCGTACAACTAGTTGATATAACAAAACCGTATCGAGTACAACTAGTTGATATAACAAAACCGTATCGAGTACAACTAGTTCATATAACAAAACCGTATCGAGTACAACTAGTTCATATAACAAAACCGTATCGAGTACAACTAGTTCATGAGTTCATATAACAAAACCGTATCAAGTACAACTAGTTCATATAACAAAACCGTATCGAGTACAACTAGTTCATATAACAAAACCGTATCG
>NW_013899985.1:0-254 GCF_000517525.1 Limulus polyphemus
GTAACGCTAAAGATGAGTATGGTGGTTAGAAATTCGGTAACTAGAGTTACACCTAAGTGTTCGTGGAGTTGTTGTACCAAATAACGCTAAAGATGAGTATGGGGTTACACATTCAGTAACTAGAGTTACACCTAGGTGTTCAAAGAGTAGTTGTACCAAGTAAGGCTAAAGATGAGTATGGTGGTTATACATTATGTAACTATAGTTACACCTAAATGTTCATGGAGTAGTTGTACCAAGTAAGACTAAAGATG
>NW_013899986.1:0-628 GCF_000517525.1 Limulus polyphemus
ATACATTGTATCTGTCACAACTATACATTCTATCAGTCACAACTATACATTCTATCGGTAACAACTATACATTCCATCGGTAACAACTATACATTGTATCTCTCACAACTATACATTGTATCTCTCACAACTATACATTGTATCTCTCACAACTATACATTGTATCTGTCACAACTAAACATTGTATCTGTCACAACTAAACATTGTATCTGTCACAACTATACATTCTATCTGTTACACCTATACATTCTATCATAGTTGTGACAGATAGAATGTTTAGTTGTGACAGATACAATGTTCAGATGTGACAGATACAATGTGTAGTTGTGACAGATACAATGTGTAGTTGTGACAGATGCAATGTGTAGTTGTGCTAGATAGAATGTATATTTGTGACAGATAGAATGTAAAGTTGTGACAGATACAATGTTTAGTTGTGACAGATAGAATGTTTAGTTGTGAGAACAGATACAATGTATAGTTGTGACAGATACAATGTATAGTTGTGACAGATACAATGTAACACCTATACATTCTATCTCTCACAACAAAACATAGTATCTCTCACAACTAAACATTGTTTCTGTCACAACTATACATTCTATCTGTCACAACTAAACATTCTATG
>NW_013899987.1:0-254 GCF_000517525.1 Limulus polyphemus
GTTATATTGGATACTTTCTTTTGGAGTGTCTTGGAACATAATAATCAACTTGATATATTGGATACTTTCTGTTAGAGTATCTTGAAACATAATAATCAACTTGATATATTGGATACTTTTTGTTGGAGTCTCTTGAAATGTAACTTGATATACTGGATACTTTCTCTGTTGTAGTCTCTTGAAACATAATAACTTGATATACTGTATACTTTCTATTGGAGTATCTTGAAACATAATAATGAACTTGATATATT
>NW_013899988.1:0-535 GCF_000517525.1 Limulus polyphemus
AGTAATGTGATTATTGAAGGTTTGTACGTTACTGAGTGATGTGATTATTGAAGGTATGTACGTCACTGAGTGATGTGATTATTGAAGGTATGTACGTTACTGAGTGATGTGATTATTGAAGGTATGTACGTTACTGAGTGATGTGATTATTGAAGGTATGTACGTTACTGAGTGATGTGATTATTGAAGGTATGTACGTTACTGAGTGATGTGATTATTGAAGGTATGTACAACATCACACAGTAACGTACATACCTTCAATAATCACATCACTCAGTAACGTACATACCTTCAATAATAACATCACACAGTAACGTACATACCTTCAATAATCACATCACTCAGTAACGTACATACCTTCAATAATCACATCACACAGTGAAGTACATACCTTCAATAATCACATCACTCAGTAACGTACATACCTTCAATAATCACATCACTCAGTGACGTACAAACCTTCAATAATCACATCACACAGTGACAATTATTGAAGGTATGTACGTTACTGAGTGATGTGATTATTGAAGGTATG
>NW_013899989.1:0-611 GCF_000517525.1 Limulus polyphemus
TTGCCATTTCACACTTAGCTGTTGGGACTTTCACGATGGAGGTTGGTGGGCGTCCCTTAGCACCAACCACTACTGGTTTCCCGAAGCTGACTTATTGGTGGTATTTTCTTACATTGGCTCCTCAGATGTCCTTGCTCCCCACAGTTCCAACAGCCTTTCTTGGTAGCAGCCTTTACTACTGTATCGTCTCCCCTGTGTTGAAGTTGCCAGCATTGAGCTCTCTTGTGCCCAGGTTTGTTACAGTGCCAGCAAAGAGAATTTGAATCCTACGTTAGGTCCAGCACAGAGGTACCGAGGTTGGTACAGTCATCTGGATTCAAGGCCAGAAAAGGTCAGCTTTCAGAGAAGTTTGAAGGAAAGAGCTCTGGCCATTGCATCCTGCATGGTAGAGGGGTGTGCTTGCTTCACTTGTATCTTAAGTTGTGGATTGTCCAAGGAATCTACAAACTGATCCCTCAACAACAACTTGAGGAGATCGGGTGGTGCAGTTGGGTAGGCCTTGTGTGCCATGCTTTCCAAGTCTTGTGCCAGCTCTTGCAGGTTCTCCTCTTTAGCATGGACTCTCGTCCTAAACCTAGCCCTATAGACTTCTGACTGGTTTTGGGTTCCGT
>NW_013899990.1:0-252 GCF_000517525.1 Limulus polyphemus
CCTTGTGTCTTCTTTTTGACAGTACACAGTATTGTTAAATCTTGTGTCTTCTTATTGACAGGTACACAGTATTCGTTAAATCTTGTGTCTTCTTATTGACAGTACACAGTATTGTTAAATACTTGTGTCTTCTTATTGACAGTACACAGTATTGTTAAATACTTGTGTCTTCTTATTGACAGTACACAGTATCGTTAAATCTAGTGTCTTCTTATTGACAGTACACAGTATCGTTAAATCTTGTGTCTTATT
>NW_013899991.1:0-254 GCF_000517525.1 Limulus polyphemus
AGCATTGAGCTCTCTTGTGCCCAGGTTTGTTACAGTGCCAGCAAAGTCCCTCAAACTTCTCTGAAAGCTGACCTTTTCTGGCCTTGAATCCAGATGACTGTACCAACCTCGGTACCTCTGTGCTGGACTTAACGTAGGATTCAGATTCGAGAGCTCTGGCCATTGCATCCTGCATGGTAGAGGGGTGTGCTTGCTTCACTTGTATCTTAAGTTGTGGACTGTCCAAGGCATCTACGAAATGATCCCTCAGCAAC
>NW_013899992.1:0-254 GCF_000517525.1 Limulus polyphemus
GTTTGTGGTTTGTATGATGGCGATATGTTTAAAGGATCTACACCTGGTTGTGGTTTTTATGTGGGCGATGTGTTTAAAGGATCTATACCTGGTTGTGGTTTGTATGATGGCGAGATGTTTAAAGGATCTATACCTGGTTGTGGTTTGTATGATGGCGAGATGTTTAAAGGATCTATATTTGGTTGTGGTTTGTATGATGGCGAGATGTTTAAAGGATCTATACCTGGTTGTGGTTGTATGATGGCGATATGTTT
>NW_013899993.1:0-554 GCF_000517525.1 Limulus polyphemus
GGAAGATAGCCGAAATTTTGAAAACAAATTATTAAATAACTATTGGGAATTTTGATGAAAGAATATCCATTTTGAAAGTCTTAAATCAAGGGCATTATTATTCTGGGTTAGTGAAAGTTCATTTTTTTTAGATTTTCGCGGAACATAATACTGTTCGTTTATGCTATAATGTCTCAATTTTTAGTTTACCTACGAAATAAGCAGTATCCAATATTTTTCTTTTAATTTGGCGTTAAAAAAGCACTTTTTTCCATTTCTCAAAAAAAATCATATTTTCACCGAAAACGCAAAGGCTATAGCCCACGTTTTCTTCCAAATTTTGAAAAAAATTGTTTTTCCTCATATTTCAATACAAAGAGAATCGAAAAGGTGGAGTTCGTTTCATAAGAAGACGTCGGGGCCTTTTAGATGTCGCGTTTTTTTAATAATCTTATTTTTAAAGCTCTTCTTTCTTTACAATATAACTGAAGATAAAAAACAATAATATGGAAGATAGCCGAAATTTTGATAACAAATTATTAAATAACTATTGGGAATTTTGATGAAAGAATATC
>NW_013899994.1:0-254 GCF_000517525.1 Limulus polyphemus
AAATTCTCTACATTCTGTACCTTATCTCTGGTGCAGTAAATACTCCACAAACTGTACCCTATGCCTAGTGTAGTAAATACTCTACATACTGTTCTCTATCCCTGGTGTAGAATAAATACTCTACATACTCTACCTTATCTCTGTTGTAGTAAATACTCTACATACTGTACCCAATCTTTGTGCAGTAAATACTCTACATAGCGTACCCTATCCCTGGTGCAGTAAATACTCTACATAGTGAACCCTATCCTGGT
>NW_013899995.1:0-254 GCF_000517525.1 Limulus polyphemus
CAAACAATACCTACAGCTATAATAGATGTAGTATTTTAAATCAAACAATACCTACAGCTACAACAGATGTAGTATTTTAAATCAAACAATATCTACAGCTATAATAGATGTAGTATTTTAAATCAAACAATACCTACAGCTATAATAGATGTAGTATTTTAAATCAAACAATACCTACAGCTACAACAGATGCAATATTTTAAATCAAACAATACATGCAGCTACAAAAGATGCAATATTTTAAATCAAACAAT
>NW_013899996.1:0-254 GCF_000517525.1 Limulus polyphemus
TTTTCATAATGGTATTTTTATTCCTTCTTAAACTATATTTTGTCGATTGTTATAAAGGTCTTTTAGTTTTCTTTCCACTAAATTTTGTTGATATTGATATGGGTCCTTTTAGTCAGTTTTCAACTATATTTGGTCGACTGTTATAACGGACTTTTGGTCTTCCTTCCTCCAGATTCTGTTGACATTGATAAGGGTCCTTTTAGTCAGTTTTCTACTAGATATTTTTGACTTTGAAACGTGTTATTAGTTTTTTC
>NW_013899997.1:0-254 GCF_000517525.1 Limulus polyphemus
ACTGTATCCACCTGATGCATATTCAGTTGCTATTGAAGAAATACCTGGATTCGTGTATATGTTTTCATCATGATGATCAAGTAAATGATCATATCTCTTAGCAGTTTTATATGTCAAATGCTGACCTTTCACCCCACCATGTAGCATTTGACGCCTCTGATTATCAAAATCATGTATCCTTTTAATATTTTTGGTAACATTATCTGGTATGTTTCCTTTAAGGGCTTTTTGTATTACGGTCACTATTGTTTTTT
>NW_013899998.1:0-254 GCF_000517525.1 Limulus polyphemus
AGTTGGATTACTTTACCTTGTGTTAGATAGAATACTCTGTATAATGGAAGTTGGATTACTTTACCTTGTGTTAGATAAAATACTCTGCATAGTGTAAGTTGGATTACTTTACCTTGTGTTAGATAAAATACTCTGTATAATGGAAGTTGGATTACTTTACCTTGTGTTAGATAAAATACTCTGTATAACGGAAGTTGGATTACTTTACCTTGTATTAGATAAAATACTCTGTATAATGTAAGTTGGATTACTTT
>NW_013899999.1:0-253 GCF_000517525.1 Limulus polyphemus
ATAACTTCGATTTATTTTGTATTTTTTTGCGGTGTTTACAAAGTAGGTCACAAGGACTGATTCCGTAAACATTAAAGGGTTGAGAAAATAACAGACAAAATTTGTTTTAAAGAAAAACTTGGGTATTAATTTAGAAGGTTATACAAATGATAACCTGAAAAATGTTAAATAATAAAAGTTTTTTAGTATTAACAGAAAAAGCACCTAGCACTCAGACTATTCAGAGTCAGACTGGTCCAGCACTTAATGTACA
>NW_013900000.1:0-284 GCF_000517525.1 Limulus polyphemus
GTGATACTGAGTATCAACAATACGTGCTTTAATTGTTCGTTTCAAGGTGATACTGAGTATCAACAATACCTGCTTTAATTGTTCGTTTCAAGGTGATACCGAGTATCAACAATACGTGCTTTAATTGTTCGTTTCAAGCTGATACCGAGTATCAACAATACGTGCTTTAATTGTTCGTTTCAAGCTGATGCCGAGTATCAACAATACGTGCTTTAATTGTTCGTTTCAAGCTGATACCGAGTATCAACAATACGCTTTAATTGTTCGTTTGAAGGTGATACTGA
>NW_013900001.1:0-439 GCF_000517525.1 Limulus polyphemus
AAAGAAGTTCCATTTTGAAAAGCAGACAACAAGTACTTCTTTCTATTGCAATATCAGGAAAATCTAATTTTTTGACGTGGAAACTAAAATTGAAAAAGTCAATTTTTTGTAAACAGAAAAAAATAGTGCGTATTTTAAATCAATATTGACAGTAAAATACCGTTTTTCTATGAAATAAATACTAAGCTCAAAATTTTGACACTATAAATTTAAGGCAGAATATTACGTCTTTTCTAAAGTTGAAAAAGAACTTTCTGTTAAACAGAGTAAAAATAAACGTAAAGATGGATTGAATTTGAAAAGGAGACGTAATAGTCTTTTGCTTTTAGTTATTCTAATTCAATAATTTTAATTTTAAAGCCCTAATTTTCTTTATTCTTTCTTTAGAAATATATTAACATCCAAGATATCCAAAATTTTATTAACAAACCAAGGAATA
>NW_013900002.1:0-253 GCF_000517525.1 Limulus polyphemus
ATAATATCAATAAGTCTACATGGTAGAATGGAACATCTGTATAATATCAATAAGTCTACATGGTAGAATGGAAAATCTTCATAATATCAATAAGTCTACATGGTAGAATGAAACATTGCTTAAAATCAATAAGTCTACATGGTAGAATGAAACATTGCTTAAAATCAATAAGTCTACTTAGTAGAATGGAACATCTGTATAATATCAATAAGTCTACATGGTAGAATGAAACATTGCTTAAAATCAATAAGTC
>NW_013900003.1:0-268 GCF_000517525.1 Limulus polyphemus
ATCTTGTGTCTTCTTATTGACAGTACACAGTATCGTTAAATCTTTTGTGTTCGTATTGTTAGTGCACATTATTTATAAATCTTGTGTCTTCTTATTGACAGTACACAGTATCGTTAAATCTTGTGTCTTCTTTTTGACAGGACACATTATTGTTAAATCTTGTGTTTTCTTACTGACAGTACACATTATCGTTGAATATTGTGTCTTATTATTGACAGTACACAGTATCGTTAAATCTAGTGTCTTCTTATTGACCAGTACACAGTAT
>NW_013900004.1:0-533 GCF_000517525.1 Limulus polyphemus
CATCTGTGTCTTAATATCATTGACATAGAACTATACAAGGAGTGGCATAAAACGATACATATCATATTAAAAGACGCCGTGTAGATATGATTGACATAGAACGACAAAAAAAGACACAGACGCCCTGTATTTTAATATGATAGGAATGAAACAAAACAGACGCCCTGTATTTTATAATGATTAAAATAGAACGACACAGGCTCTTGTATTTTAATATGATTGACATAGTGTATTTTAATGGGCGTCTGTGTCTGATGCCTATCATATTAAACTACAGGACGTCTGTGTCGTTTAATGCCCGTAGTATTAAAATAAAGGGCGTCTGTGTCATTCTATGTCAATCATATCAAAATACAGGGCGTCAAAGTCGTTTTAGGCCCATCATATTAAAATATATTGCGTTAGTGTTGTTCCATGTCCAGAATATTAAAATACATAGCGTCTGTGTCGTTCTATGTCAATGATATTAATATACAAGGCGTATGTATCGTTTTATGCCATCATATTAAAATACACGGCGTCTGTGCCGTTTC
>NW_013900005.1:0-251 GCF_000517525.1 Limulus polyphemus
AAATACAATCAATCCCACTATGTACTACCTGCTTACATGTAAATACAATCAATCCCACTATGTACTACCTGCCTTACATATAAATACAATCAACCCCACTATGTACTACCTGTCTTACATGTAAATACAATCAATTCCACTATGTACTACCTGCCTTACATGTAAATACAATCAACCCCACTATATACTACCTGCCTTACATGTAAATACAATCAATCCCACTATTTACTACCTGCCTTACATGTAAATAC
>NW_013900006.1:0-254 GCF_000517525.1 Limulus polyphemus
TTTTAATAAATATTAGTAAACGACACGGTATTTCAATAACGTTGAAGAACTATAATATACAAAGTAAATTCTTTTAATAAATATTAGTAAACGACACGGTATTTCAATAACGTTGAAGGAATATAATATACAAAGTAAATTCTTTTAATAAATATTAGTAAACGACACGGTATTTCAATAACGTTGAAGAACTATAATATACAAAGTAAATTCTTTTAATAAATATTAGTAAACGACACGGTATTTCAATAACG
>NW_013900007.1:0-254 GCF_000517525.1 Limulus polyphemus
AAACACAAACTTTTCTCCACATTAAAATACTTTTATTTGTGAAATTTCGTTTAATAATTGCAATACCAGATATCAGTTATTGTTACAATGTTGCCTAGATACCTACTTTAAAGCAGTTTTCCACAGTTAAACAAATTTTCAATGCTCAGTACACTGTTACCCAATGAAGTTTCCTGTAAGAGGGCTGAAAGCTCGCAAGTAAGAGTATTTTAACACAGAGAAAAGTCGTATATAATTCTACATATTAATTTATC
>NW_013900008.1:0-256 GCF_000517525.1 Limulus polyphemus
CTCTCTTCTTGTTTCTTTTCTTGTTTATTTTCTCGTTCTTCTTGTTTCTTTTGCTGCTCTTGTATTGCTGCCATCAAGTCTGCTAAGCTGTAGTTTGATTTGCCACTTCTCGTTTCCATTTTTTTATCCCACTTCTGACACAAATTTGTTACGTCTCTGGTCGTTAGTTAATCTCCCGTATAATTTCTCTCTGATGAAACTTTAGCGACAAAAGTCCTTTCTTAAATAAAACTAGTTTATTCTTTCTCAATACAAC
>NW_013900009.1:0-253 GCF_000517525.1 Limulus polyphemus
GTGTCTCTTTATAGATAGTACACAATATCGTTGAATATTGTGTCTTCTTATTGACAGTACACAGTATCGTTAAATCTTGTGTCTTCTTATTGACAGTACACAGTATCGTTAAATCTTGTGTCTTCTTATTGACAGTACACAGTATTAGTTAAATATTGTGTCTTTTTATTGACAGTACACAGTATCGTTAAATCTGGTGTCTTCTTATTGACAGTACACAGTATAGTTAAATCTTGTGTCTTGTTATTGACAT
>NW_013900010.1:0-254 GCF_000517525.1 Limulus polyphemus
CAAGACAAGGCTTTAATAATGATGTTTGTTCACCTTTAAGTTCACATGATTGTATAATAATCAAGACAAGGCTTTAATAATGATGTTTGTTCATCTTTAAAACCACATGATTGTATAATAATCAAGACATGGCTTTAATAATGATGTTTGTTCACCTTTAAGTTCACATGATTGTATAATAATCAAGACAAGGCTTTAATAATGAAGTTTGTTCACCTTTAAGTTCACATGATTGTATAATAATCAAGACAAGG
>NW_013900011.1:0-207 GCF_000517525.1 Limulus polyphemus
CCGTCCAATAAAGATCCCTCCAAGGAGAATAGCTCCAGCAAAGCGACAAGAGATAGAGAAGGTCATGGATGGTCTAATCAAGGAAGGGATAGTTGAAAAATCAGATAGTCCCTGGTCAGCTCCTGTCGTATTAGTCCAGAAGAAGGATGGGACCCAACGTTGCTGTGTGGGCTTCAGGGCTCTCAACAGCATAACCGAAAAACACTT
>NW_013900012.1:0-254 GCF_000517525.1 Limulus polyphemus
TCAGGAGATTGGCTCGGCCAGAGCAGCTTTTGGATACCATTTTCTTCCTGCCATTTTTGGGTGTTTCTAGCAGTGTGACACGGTGCTCCATCTTCCTGGAACAACGTCGTGTTCTTGTCCATGAAACCCGAGGAATAAAGTGGCAAGACTCCTTCCTCCAATATTTCGACGTATTTCGCAGAATTTATGTTGCCAACGCACTCCACTAAGCTCGATCTCCCACCAACCCAAACAACTCCCCAAACCATCACGCT
>NW_013900013.1:0-254 GCF_000517525.1 Limulus polyphemus
AATAAGAAATCCTAATATTCAACGATAATGTGTACTGTCAGTAAGAAAACACTAGATTTAACAATAATAAATAATGTCAATAAGAAGACACAAGATTTAACGATACTGTGCACTGTCCATAAGAACACACAAGATTTAACAATAATGTGTACTCTCAATAAGAAGACACAAGATTTAACGATACTGTGTACTGTCAATAAAAAGACACAAGATTTAACAATACTGTGTACTGTAAATAAGAAATCCTAATATTC
>NW_013900014.1:0-254 GCF_000517525.1 Limulus polyphemus
GACAGTACACAATATTGTTTAATCTTATATCTTTTTATTGACAGGACACATTATTGTTAAATCTTCTGTTTTCTTACTGACAGTACACATTATCGTTAAATCTTGTGTGTTCTTATTGACAGTACACATTATAGTTAAAATCTTGTGTTTTCTTCTTGAAAGTACACAGTGTCTTTAAATCTTGTGTCTTCTTATTGACAGTACACAGTATCATTAAATCTTGTGTCTTCTTATTGACAGTACACAGTATCGTT
>NW_013900015.1:0-253 GCF_000517525.1 Limulus polyphemus
CCAATATACCCTTACTTGTTTTACATCCAATAATACCCTAATTTACCCTTATTTGTTTTACATACAATAATACTAACTTACCCTTACTTGTTTTACATACAATAATACTAATTTACCCTTACTTGTTTTACATACAATAATACTAACTTACCCTTACTTGTGTTACATACAATAATACAAATTTGCCTTACTTGTTTTACATACAATAATACTAACTTACCCTTACTTGTTTTACATACAATAATACTAACTT
>NW_013900016.1:0-309 GCF_000517525.1 Limulus polyphemus
TTTAGTTTAATATTTACCTCTCTCACTTCTTACATTTAGTTTTTACATTTAGTTTAATATTTACCTCTCACTTCTTACATTAAGTTTAATATTTACCTCTCACTTCTTACATTTAGTTTAATATTTACCTCTCACTTATTAAATTTAGTTTAATATTTACCTCTCACTTCTTACATTTAGTTTAATATTTACCTCTCACTTCTTAAATTTAGTTTAATATTTACCCCTCACTTCTTACATTTAGTTTAATATTTACCTCTCACTTCTTACATTTAGTTTAATATTTACCCCTCACTTCTTACATTTAGT
>NW_013900017.1:0-254 GCF_000517525.1 Limulus polyphemus
TCTTCTTATTAACAGTACGCAGTATCGTTAAATCTTGTGTCTTCTTATTGACAGTACACAGTATCGTTAAATCTTGTGTCTTCTTATTGACAGTACACAGTATAGTTAAATCTTGTGTCTTCTTATTGACAGTACACAGTATCGTTAAATCTTGTGTCTTCTTATTGACAGTACTTAGTATCGTTAAATCTTGGGTCTTTTTATAGATAGTACACAGTATCGTTAAATCTTGGGTCTTTTTATAGATAGTACAC
>NW_013900018.1:0-254 GCF_000517525.1 Limulus polyphemus
GTTTCAGCAAGATCACCTGTCAAGAAAAAAGTAAATATTATAAAAGACTACCAACTATGACAATGACTGATATAGAATCACCACATCCTTGCAAATGAATGCCACATAAGATAACTTAAAAGTAAATTTCTAAAAAGACGAACAAGAAACACTAGCGATAAAATGCATATCAAAATAGACTGGTCATGTGATTTACCACCATAATAAAACAATATCCACGAGCAAGGGTCTCCTAGAGTTGGAAAGGTGCGTAA
>NW_013900019.1:0-253 GCF_000517525.1 Limulus polyphemus
ACGTCCGCGCACCTTCGTTTGGGGAGCGTGTCCACCAGTATCAGAACCAATGATCTAGTTCACCTGTGAAATTTTGCTTTTGTTTTTAGTTAGAAAATTACTAATTTTCACATTTGGTTATCACATTTTATCTGTCTTTATTTAATTGTTATTATTGACCTTTTCATACTTAAACCTCTAGTCACCGATTACGATTTTGGCATCAACGTTTGGTGACTACGTGTTTAAATACTAGGTATTATGAATCAAATGG
>NW_013900020.1:0-253 GCF_000517525.1 Limulus polyphemus
ATGGGATGGAAATAAGCCATGGTGGAATGAGCTGACCATTGGGGACAGCAATGTCATCCAATGCCAGACCCAATTTAGCCAGTAATGCCCGGATACGAAGGCCAAATGGAAGAATAGCAGACCGTCTGTTCTGAAAGAGCATTGCCCACCGAGGAAGAAAAAGACAATCCCAGGTGGGATGCCGTGGTAAGGATCGAAGCTTAGTAGCATATTATAGAGAAAGTTGCAAACGACGGAGGTGAAGAGAAGGTTC
>NW_013900021.1:0-254 GCF_000517525.1 Limulus polyphemus
TGACATACAAAATTCTAACTTTCTAGTATTACTATAACGATTTTTGTGGTCGCTTTATGTTACTCTTTTATTGGCTTGCCTAAAGGCGTATATCTACTGCAGTGAAGCTTTTGGTTACTGATTGTTTCTCGATTTCTTGTTTCCAGACGGTGCTGAATTGATAGTTCTTCTACAATTTTGGGATGTAGGTACACTTTATCGTTGAGCAGTTATATGCATAGTTTCACCTTCCTACTATTCGTTTTAAGGGAGTG
>NW_013900022.1:0-254 GCF_000517525.1 Limulus polyphemus
CTACTCCATGAACACCTAGGTGTAACTCAAGTTACAGGATTTATAACCACCATACTCATCTTTAGCCTTACTTGGTACAACTTCTCCATAAATACCTAGGTGTAAATATAATTACCGAATTTATAACCACCATACTCAGCTTTAGCCTTCCTTGGTACAACTACTCCATGAACACCTAGGGATAACTCTAGTTACCGAGTTTATAAACACCATACTCAACTTTAGCCTTACTTGTTACAACAACTCCATGAACA
>NW_013900023.1:0-254 GCF_000517525.1 Limulus polyphemus
GAGATTTTCCTTCTCTGTATTCAATATCATAATTATACTGGTCTATCTTTCTGATCCAACGTGCCAGTTGTCCCTCTGGGTTCTTTAATGATCTTAACCAGCGTAATGCAGCATGGTCTGTCCTGATGGTAAACCTAGTCCCATAGAGGTAAGGATGGAAATATGTCAGACTCTTTACTATAGCAAGGTGTTCCCTCCGTGTTACAGAGTAGTTCCTCTCTGGTCTACTCAGGACCCTATTTGAAGTAGGCCAC
>NW_013900024.1:0-252 GCF_000517525.1 Limulus polyphemus
TGGTGGTCAGTGAACTGGATGTATTACCCCTTTAAACTCTCCTGGTGGTCAGTGAACTGGATGTATTACCCCTTTAAACTCTCCTGATGGTCAGTGAACTGGGTGTATTACCCCTTTAAACTTTCCTGATGGTCAGTGAACTGGATGTATTACCCCTTTAAACTCTTCTGGTGGCCAATGAACCGGATGTATTACCCCTTTAAACTCTCCTGGTGGCCAATGAACCGAATGTATTACCCCTTTAAACTTCCC
>NW_013900025.1:0-249 GCF_000517525.1 Limulus polyphemus
CATTTACTTGTTTCTTGTTGTAATGAGTGAAAATCATTTACTTGTTTCTTGTTGTAGGGAGTGAAAATCAATTAGTTTTTCTTGATGTAGAGAGTGAAAATCATTTAAAAGAAATACTTATTTTCACTACATACATCAAGAAACAAGTAAATGATTTTCACTTCCTACATTCGTACAACAAGAAACAAGTAAATGATTTTCACTACATACATCAAGAAACAAATAAAAGTGAAAATCATTTACTTGTTT
>NW_013900026.1:0-253 GCF_000517525.1 Limulus polyphemus
ATTGTACTGTATTCTTGTCACATTACTTCCCATTGTACTGTATTCATGTCACATTACTTCCCATTGTACTGTATTCATGTCACATTACTTCCCACTGTACTGTATTCTTGTCACATTACTTCCCATTGTACTGTATTCTCGTCACATTACTTCCAATTGTACTGTATTCTCGTCACATTACTTCCAATTGTACTGTACAGATTCATGTCACATTACTTCACATTGTACTGTATTAATGCCACATTACTTCCAA
>NW_013900027.1:0-543 GCF_000517525.1 Limulus polyphemus
TTGTCATGTTCTTCCATATAATGAAATGATTGGTTAAAGATGGTTGACTGTTATATAATTATATATCTATCTGTAACATCAGTTAGTTAGTCGTCATGTATTTTCATATAATCCACTAATTGGTTAAAGATGGTTGACTGTTATATAATTATATATCTATCTGTAACATCAATTAGTTAGCCGTGATGTACTTCCATATAATAAATTGATTAGTTAAAGATGGTTGACTGTTATATAATTATGTATCTATCTGTAACATCAGTTAGTTAGCTGTCATGGATAGATACATAATTATATAACAGTCAACCATCTTTAACCAATCAATTGATTATATGGAAGTACATGACGGCTAACTAACTGATGTTACAGATATATAAATAATTATATAACAGTCAACCATCTTTAACCAATCATTTCATTATATGGAAGTTGTACCATCAGTTATTTAGCCGTCATGTACTTCCATGTAATCAAATAACTTGTTAAAGATGGTTGACTGTTATATAATTATGTATCTATCTGTAACATAAGATAGTTAGCCGT
>NW_013900028.1:0-254 GCF_000517525.1 Limulus polyphemus
GGTAGAGCTTGATTTGACAAAATATGATGCTAGTTACATGTCAGCACAAGATGTGAGTGTACGGTAGAGCTTAATTTGACAAAATATGGCGCTAGTTATATGTCAGGACAAGATGGGAGTTGTAAGGTTGAGCTTGATTTGACAAAATATGATGCTAATTATATGTCAGGAAAAGATGTGGGTTGTACGGTAGAGATTGATTTGACAAAATATGATGCTAGTTATATTTCAGGACAAGATTTGAGTTGTAAGGT
>NW_013900029.1:0-254 GCF_000517525.1 Limulus polyphemus
ATTTTATGTTAATACTCTTACATAGATTGTAGTCAGATACTAAATAATATCACGGATATTATGTTAATACTCTTACATAGATTCTAGTAAAATACTAAATCATATCACGGATTTTATGTTCATACTCTTACATAGATTCTAGTCAAATACTAAATAATATCACGGATTTTATGTTAATACTTTTACATAGATTGTAGTCAAATACTAAATAATATCACGGATTTTATGTTAATACTCTTACATAGATTGTAGTC
>NW_013900030.1:0-254 GCF_000517525.1 Limulus polyphemus
TTGTGTTTGGGTTCCGTGTTTTGTAGCGCTTGGGTTATGTATGGCACTTTTAACATCTGCTGCATGCTAATCTATCTCTGCACTGTTTCGAGCCGAATAATTAGGCATCGGGAGTATCGCATCTGATTTAAGGTATTCCAATCAGTTTTTGAGTAAATGTAAACTGTGGAAAGTGGAGTCGGGTTGTTATTGCGCGGGTTAATATTTAAGTCAAAGGATATGGGATCGTGATTGCTGCCTATGTCTTCGTTGAC
>NW_013900031.1:0-254 GCF_000517525.1 Limulus polyphemus
ACCTAATATATTATAGACACTGTACTTAATGTATAACATACAATGTACCTAATATATTATAGACACTGTATTTAATGTATAAGATACAGTGTACCTAATATATTATAGACACTGTACTTAATGTATAACATACAGTGTACCTAATATATTATAGACACTGTACTTAATGTATAACATACAGTGTACCTAATATATTATAGACACTGTATTTAATGTATAACATACAGTGTACCTAATATATTATATACACTGTA
>NW_013900032.1:0-286 GCF_000517525.1 Limulus polyphemus
GATAAACCAAGCTTCAGTGTGTATATCTCGTACACTACATTATATGTTTATATAGAAGATAAATCAAGCTTCAGTGTGTACATCTCGTACACTACATTATATGTTTATATAGAAGATAAATCAAGCTTCAGTGTCTGTATCTGGTACTCTACATTATATGTTTATATAGAAGATAAATCAAGCTTCAGTGTGTATATCTCGTACACTACATTATATGTTTATATAGAAGATAAACCAAGCTTCAGTGTGTATATCTATAAATCAAGCTTCAGTGTGTATATCTCGT
>NW_013900033.1:0-682 GCF_000517525.1 Limulus polyphemus
AAGATTTAAAAATACTATCTTTTTATTGACAGGACACACAGGAGTTATCAATACTGTGTACTGTCAATAATAAGACAAAAGATTTAACGATACTGTGTACTATCATAACAAGTCACAGTATTGAAAAATCCTGTGTCTTCTTATTGACAGTACACAGTTTGGATAAATCCTTTATCTTCTTATTGACAGGACACAGTATTGTTAAATCTTGTGTCTTCTTATTGACAGTACACAGTATTGGTAAATCCTGTATCTTCTTATTGACAGAACACAGTATTTTTAAATCTCGTGTCTTTTTATTGACAGTACACAGTATCGTTAAATCTTTTGGCTTGTTATTGATAGTACACAGTATCATTAAATCTTTTTTAAATCTTGTGTCTACTTATTGACAGTGCTCTTCTCATTGACAGGACACAGTATTGTTATTGACAGGACACAGTATTGATAAATCCTGTAGTCAATAAGAAGATACAGGATTTAACGATACTGTGTACTATCATAACAAGTCATAAGATTTAATGATACTGTGTACTCTTCTTATTGACAGTACACAGTATTGATAAATCCTGTATCTTCTTATTGACAGGACACAGTATTTTTAAATCTCGTGTCTTTTTATTGACAGTACACAGTATCGTTAAATCTTTTGGCTTGTTATTGATATTGTCAATAAAAAGAC
>NW_013900034.1:0-253 GCF_000517525.1 Limulus polyphemus
GGGGAACTATGTTCAACTATAAAAGTTATGATGGGGAACTATGTTCAACTATAAAGTTATGGTGAGGAACTATGTTCAACTATAAAATTTATGGTGAGGAACTATGTTCCACTATAAACGTTACTGTGGGAACTATATTCAACTATAAAAGTTTTAGTGAGGAACTATGTTCAACTATAAAAGTTATGGTGAGGAACTATGTTCCACTATAAACGTTACTGTGGGAACTATATTCAACTATAAAAGTTTTAGT
>NW_013900035.1:0-254 GCF_000517525.1 Limulus polyphemus
ATACTTTCACCAACTTGATATAGACATACATTTCTCACATGTCCGTTAGAGATACTTTCACCCACTTGATATAGACATTTATTTCTCAATGTCCATTAGAGATACTTTCACCCACTTGATATAGACATACATTTCTCATATGTCCGTTAGAGATACTTTCACCCACTTGATATAGACATACATTTCTCACATGTCCGTTAGAGATACTTTCACCCACTTGATATAGACATACATTTCTCATATGTCCATTAGAG
>NW_013900036.1:0-450 GCF_000517525.1 Limulus polyphemus
TATCAAATAATATATAATGTTTGTATACTGTTTTATTACCTTGTTGACAGGGGTAATTATTGTAAGGTACAAAATTTCAAGGAGAACAGTGTACAATAGTACTTCAACATGTGTTTGAAACACTCTTTTCGAAAACCGCAAGGGATTGAATAAAGAACTTTTATTTTTTATTATCATTATCATAATAAGTAACACCGCTGATCCGTCTAAATTAAATTTAGTCAACATCTCATATCCCACCACCAATTTTTGGGCTTTTCTTTACCAACGAAAAGTGGGATTTAACGTTATATTATAACGTCATCATGGATGAAAGAACAAACAGTAGAGAGGACGAGCATGTTAAGTGACGGGAAGACTCGAACTCGCGACCCGAAGATTGCGAATAGAATGCTATCATCACCAGGCCCACCACCTTTACTGGCTGACGAAAGGCGTCTGCTCGAAACG
>NW_013900037.1:0-251 GCF_000517525.1 Limulus polyphemus
TATCACTCATAAATTAATGAACATTATTCTCTCCCTGTTTCTGTTTACTCGGATATTATGTTTCTGCGCTACATAGATGCACCTTTTGTGCATCCCAGTCCTCATTAGACAAACAAACTCGTTATATAAAACCACTTCCGGGATTTAACTTCTATTGCCGTTACTCAACCTCATAGACGCATAGTTGAGAAATGTTTTGTTTATTTTAATTTGTTTATGTTCTTTAACTAATACTGTTACAGTTTTAAACG
>NW_013900038.1:0-769 GCF_000517525.1 Limulus polyphemus
CAAAAGGAAAATGACGAAAGTTAAACACTGGTAATCATCATTATTATATACTCGACCAATCCTTTATACTGATTACTCGATCCGTACTTTATACTGATTACTTGATCCGTACTTTATACTGATTACTTGATCCGTACTTTATACTGATTGCTTGATCCGTACTTTATACTGATTACTTGATCCGTACTTTATACTGATTACTTGATCCGTACTTTATACTGATTACACGATCCGTACTTTATACTGATTACTCACGGACAAGTAATCAGTATAAAGTACGGATCGAGTAATCAGTATAAAGACTTTATACTGATTACTTGATTCGTACTTTATACTGTTTACTTGATCCGTACTTTATACTGATTACTTGATCCGTGCTTTATACTGTTTACTTGGTCCGTACTTTATACTGATTACTCGATCCGTACTTTATACTGATTACTTGATCCGTACTTTATACTGATTACTTGATCCGTACTTTATACTGATTACTCGATCCGTACTTTATACTGATTACTCGATTCGTACTTTATACTGATTACTCGAGCCGTACTTTATACTGATTACTCGATCCGTACTTTATACTGATTACTTGATCCGTACTTTATACTGATTACTCAATCCGTACTTTATACTGATTACTTGATCAGTACTTTATACTGATTACTTGATCCGTACTTTATACTGATTGCTTGATCCGTACTTTATACTGATTACTTGATCCGTACTTTATACTGATTACTTGATCCGTACTTTATACTGATTACAC
>NW_013900039.1:0-251 GCF_000517525.1 Limulus polyphemus
TACTTTGACGGAATAAACTATACTTCTCATCTCTTTTTAAAACTGTTAGTTTTACTCTAAGATATTATTCGTTATGCCTATATTAACCGTTAAGCCTATATTAACCGTTAGGCCTTTCACTCCTACGGCAGTTAACTTTACGTTTAACTTTTCTTTGGCCGAACTTTTACTTTCCGTGACTTTAATTTCTCGTCTGCTCTGTCTGTCTGCTATTACCGCTCGTCCCACACTATTCAAACACTTATCACTTA
>NW_013900040.1:0-368 GCF_000517525.1 Limulus polyphemus
CTGTGTTTAATAATTCAACAGTATGTTTAATATGTATAAACTGTGTTTAATAATTCTACAGTATGTTTAATATGTATAAGCTGTGTTTAATAATTCTACAGTATGTTTAATATGTATAAGCAGTGGTATTTTGTTTTTAATAATTCTACAGTATGTTTAATATGTATAAGCTGTGGTATTTTGTGTTTAATAATTCTACAGTATGTTTAATATGTATAAGCAGTGGTATTTTGTGTTTAATATGTATAAGCTATGGTATTTTGTGTTTAATAATTCTACAGTATGTTTAATATGTATAAGCAGTGGTATTTTGTGTTTAATATGTATAAGCTGTGGTATTTTGTGTTTGATAAATCTACAGTATGTTT
>NW_013900041.1:0-253 GCF_000517525.1 Limulus polyphemus
AAGTCCAGCAAATGAAAATATATATGAGAGGAACTCTACACCCATCCATCTCATCCTGGTGCGAGGTAGCCAGCACAAAATGTATATGAGTAGCTGTTGTTCTTCTGGCCACATGTCATCCTTTTGATCACAAGGACAGTTTGAAAATTCGAATATTCACCATGGCTGATGAAAAATATTGGTCTATGAGAGATTTGTTTTGTTTTGAATTTCGCGCAAAGCTACCAGAGGGCTATCTGCGCTTGCCGTTCCT
>NW_013900042.1:0-253 GCF_000517525.1 Limulus polyphemus
AGAATTAGATTGCTCTTATTAAATTCAATATATGAATGATTACACTTTCAAGTTAATCGAGGGTTGGCTCATCTTTCCCTGTAACAGCACCCTAAACTCGGTGTGACACAAATTATACGACTGTATTTCGTTCGTCAAGGATTCATACTGCTTTACAAGTGATGGTAGAGGATTGTGATGATGAATCCAGTTAATGCTCAATCAGACTGAGATCCGGTAAATGAATATTCTTGTCATGATCATAAAACTAATT
>NW_013900043.1:0-253 GCF_000517525.1 Limulus polyphemus
TATAATTTGATATAATTTGCTGTAATCTCTCTTTTTGTTCATTTTCTTTCTCCTCCAACCAATGCCGTAGTCTCTCTTCTTGTTTGTTTTCTTTCTCCTCCAATAGCTGTTGTAATCTCTCTTCTTGTTTCTTTTCTTTTTCCTCCAACAGCTGCTGTAATCTCTCTTCTTGTTTCTTTTCTTTTTCCTCCAACAGCTGCTGTAATCTCTCTTCTTGTTTCTTTTCTCGTTCTTCTTGTTTACTTTGCTGTTC
>NW_013900044.1:0-253 GCF_000517525.1 Limulus polyphemus
TTTTGAATTTCGCGCAAAGCTACACGAGGGCTATCTGCGCTAGCCGTCCCTAATTTAGCAGTGTAAGACTAGAGGGAAGGCAGCTAGTCATCACCACCCACCGCCAACTCTTGGGCTACTCTTTTACCAACGAATAGTGGGATTGACCGTAACTTTATAACGCCCCCACGGCTGAAAGGGCGATCATGTTTGGTGTGACGGGGATTCGAACCCCCGACCCTCAGATTGCGAGTCGAGCGCCCTAACCACCTGG
>NW_013900045.1:0-253 GCF_000517525.1 Limulus polyphemus
GAGTGAAATGATTATGAAATATTTAACCAAGAACGTGAAATAACATTTTAAGAAAGTCACGGGTGAGACCTTATAAGATATCCATAGACGTAGGGAATCCGGGAGAGTTTGTTTGTTTGACACGGGTGAGATCTTATAAGATATCCATAGACGTGGGGAATCCGGGAGAGTTTGTTTGTTTGTTTGTTTGACACGGGTGAGATCTTATAAGATATCCATAGACGTGGGGAATCCGGGAGAGTTTGTTTGTTTG
>NW_013900046.1:0-308 GCF_000517525.1 Limulus polyphemus
ACTGTAATAAAGACTACATATTTGATGACGAGGAACCCACTTTTAGAAAATAAAACTTGGAGACGGTTTGAATGGGTAATGAAACAAAATTTGTTATTTATATAAATATAATAGTACTGTCTGTTGTATGTAACTATATAAATATAACAGTACTGTCTGTTGTATGTATCTATATAAATATAATAGTACTGTCTGTTGTATGTATCTATATAAATATAATAGTACTGTCTGTTGTATGTATCTATATAAGTAGTACTATTACAACATATTTATATAGATACATAAACAGACAGTACTATTATAGTATG
>NW_013900047.1:0-252 GCF_000517525.1 Limulus polyphemus
GTGAAAATCTCGTGAGTGTTGCAACAGAAAAGCAAGGCACTTTCATTGATAACTGCGTTTACAAAGAAATACTTCAATAAAATCAACTCTGTGGTGTAATGCTGTGATGATAGCTCATTTTTAAACTAAAATTTCAATAAAATCCCTTTTCTCATGGATGGTGAACATTATTGAATGGTGTACGAGTACATTGTTGTAGAACTGTCAGACAATTCCAGAAAAGGCGGCATGCACAATAGCCTTCCGCAGGAA
>NW_013900048.1:0-253 GCF_000517525.1 Limulus polyphemus
GTTTGTTTCACTATACAATTTCTTAATATTTACAATATATCGACTATTTATTTTTCATCATTCTTTATAATTTATACTTTTTACCATTAATTTTGTTTGTGAGGGCCCTTGGGTGCCTGGATTCAGTGTATATATACTGTCTCCCAATATTGCTTGCCTTCCTCCTACAATGGTCGAACCTATTTCAGATTACCTAAATTTTGTCCGTTTGCCTCCACCTGATCATGGCTTGCCTTCCCTGGCCTCTCTGCAG
>NW_013900049.1:0-252 GCF_000517525.1 Limulus polyphemus
TTAACAGTCCTATGTTTTAAGAAAAAATAAGTTTAAGAAGTTATTTCTAAATAGCAATAATCTATATACATATATAATGTATAATAATTGAAATGTGACTATTTTACAAAATACTAGTTTACTACAACACAGCCAAGACAAGTTACTTTGTAGAGACCAAAGGTCAGTGTTGTAATTAAATACAGTAACATGAGTACACGTGTGCCGTGTCATTGTAACTTCTGTATTGTTAGCTTGGCACGGTTGAAAGAT
>NW_013900050.1:0-253 GCF_000517525.1 Limulus polyphemus
TAAACTTATGTTAAAGTTTTTCTTCATTACCCATTCAAGCCGTCTCCAGCCATTATTAGTCTCAAAGTGGGTTCCTCGTCATCGAATTTGTTACTCTTATATGCACCATCGGCCACAAGGTGAGGAGTGCGTGTTTTCAGCAAAGTGCCTTGACCTATTAACCCTTGGATCCACACCCCAAGCACGCTAACCATTCGACCACGCCAGGCCTATATATATATATATATATATATATATATATATATATATATAT
>NW_013900051.1:0-314 GCF_000517525.1 Limulus polyphemus
AGTTTAATTACCTTGATAAGGTACATTATCATAGTTTTTAGTTCTATTAGTTTGATAAGCTACATTATCATAGTTTTTAGTTCTATTAGTTTGATAAGCTACATTATCAGAGTTTTTAGTTCTATTACCTTGATAAGCTACATTATCATAGTTTTTAATTCTATTAGTTTGATAAGCTACATTATCATAGTTTTTAATTCTATTAGTTTGTTAAGCTACATTATCATAGTTTTTAGTTCTATTAGTTTGATAAGCTACATTATCATAGTTTTTAGTTCTATTAGTTTGATAAGCTACATTATCATAGTTTTTAG
>NW_013900052.1:0-253 GCF_000517525.1 Limulus polyphemus
TAAGGTAATATTTCCAGCAAAGCAGAAGTCTTCGTTTTATCACAAAATACCTTCACTTTTCTAAAATAAATGTCCAGAGAATTGTAGGTGGTAGCGTCATTCGAAACTATTTTAAGGCTTTTCTTGAACTTGATATTAAGTTGAACTATATATTAGATAATTATTGAAGAATTGCGGATTCCCAACTTTATATATTAGATAATTATTGAATAATTACGGATTCCCAACTTTATATATTAGATAATTAGTGAAG
>NW_013900053.1:0-253 GCF_000517525.1 Limulus polyphemus
ATTTAACGATACTGTGTACTTTCAATAAGAAGACATAAGATTTAACGATACTGTGTACTGTCAATAAGAAGACCAAGATTTAACTATACTGTGTACTGTCAGTAAGAAGACACACGATTTATCAATACTGTGTACTGTCAATAAGAAGACACAAGATTTAACTATACTGTGTACTGTCAATAAGAAGACACAAGATTTAACAATACTGTGTACTGTCAATAAGAAGACACAAGATTTAACGATACTGTGTACT
>NW_013900054.1:0-253 GCF_000517525.1 Limulus polyphemus
ATCATTGCACAAGAAGAATCAGTCTAACATACTGAACAAACAAACTGAGCTTCAAGAAGAACATCAATTCTCGTTCATTGATACCTTTATTTGAATGTGAGCTATTTCTTAAACAATCAAAAAACTACATTGATACCTTTATTTGAATGTGAGCTATTTCTTAAACAATCAAAAACTACATTGATACCTTTATTTGAATGTGAGCTATTTCTTAAACAATCAAAAAACTACATTGATACCTTTATTTGAATGT
>NW_013900055.1:0-252 GCF_000517525.1 Limulus polyphemus
GCGTTTAATATTCACAAAGAGAATCCATTTTTCATCACCGGTGACATTTCTGTCCAAACATAGTTCACTCGCCAGAAGAGATGAAGCAACGTTCACACATTGGAAACGATGATCATCGGAGAGTTCATGAGGCACCCAAACACCTTCTTTATGGAGGTTTCTTTTATTCCTTAGATCTTTACGTATTCTTTCATGAGAGACATGTAATTTCAGGGCCATTTCACAAGTGTGTTGCCTTGGGTTCGACTCAAC
>NW_013900056.1:0-423 GCF_000517525.1 Limulus polyphemus
GAATTGTACGTCCCTTTAATTTCCCATGTTTACCTAACGCGTGAATTGTACGTCCCTTTAATTTCCCATGTTTACCTAACGCGTGAATTGTACGTCCCTTTAATTTCCCATGTTTACCTAACGCGTGAATTGTACGACTCTTTACTTTCCTGTATTTAACTAACGCGTGAATCGCGAATTCTTTAATCACTTTCCTGTGTTTAACTAACGCGTGTAACTGGAGTTGCATGATACTGTTAGGTTGGGTTGTCACGGAAATAATACCAAATATTTAATCCCCAAAATATCATAAGTGGATATATTTAAAAGTTATGGGCTATGTGTGCTCTGCCCACCACAGGTATCGAAACCCGGTTTCTAGCGCTGTAAGTCCGCAGACATACCGCTGTGCCACTGGGGGTCACAATATGTATGAATTAGTTT
>NW_013900057.1:0-253 GCF_000517525.1 Limulus polyphemus
TCCCGAGTAATGAACACTATCGTAAGTTTTAACAGTCAAGTAAAGTATTGTGTGAACTTCCCAAGTAATGAACACTATCGTAAGGTTTTACACTCAAGTGAAGTATTGTGTGAACTTCCCAAGTAATGAACACTATCGTAAGGTTTTACACTCAAGTGAAGTATTGTGTGAACTTCCCAATTAATGAACACTATCGTAAGGTTTTACACTCAATTAAAGTATTGTGTGAACTTCACAAGTAATGAACACTATC
>NW_013900058.1:0-253 GCF_000517525.1 Limulus polyphemus
TTGGAAAATAGACCAGTATAATTACAATATTGAATACAGAGAAGGAAAATCTCATGGAAATGCCGATGGACTGAGCCGAAGACCCTGCAAAAATGACTGCAGACATTGCTGCAAAAGAGAAGTTGAACTAACCAGGTGTCATCAAGCTGAAGTCAAGCAGACTGAAAGGGTTGATGATGTCGAAGTGGAACCAAATATAGATATCAAGGCAGAACAGGAGAAAGACCAAGATTTGAAGCCAATGATTGATTTG
>NW_013900059.1:0-253 GCF_000517525.1 Limulus polyphemus
GTTTGTTTGTTTTTGAATTTCGCGCAAAGCTACACGAGGGCTATCTGCGCTAGCCGTCCCTAATTTAGCAGTGTAAGACTAGAGGGAAGGCAGCTAGTCATCACCACCCACCGCCAAGTCTTGGGCTTTTACGAACGAATAGTGGGATTGACCGTCACATTATAACGCCCCCACGGCTGAAAGGGCGGGCATGTTTGGTGTTACTGGGATTCGAACCCGCGACCCTCGGATTGTGAGTCGAGCGCCCTAACCA
>NW_013900060.1:0-253 GCF_000517525.1 Limulus polyphemus
CATTGTTCATCTAACCATTAGGCGATACCAAACACTGTTCATTTAACCATTAGCCAATATCTAACATTGTTCATCTAACCATTAGTCAATACCAAACATTGTTCTTCTAACCATTAGCCAATACTAAACATTGTTCATCTAACCATTAGGCAATACCAAACACTGTTCAACTAACCATTAGCCAATACCAAACATTGTTCATCTAACCATTAGCCAATACCTAACATTGTTCATCTAACCATTAGTCAATACC
>NW_013900061.1:0-253 GCF_000517525.1 Limulus polyphemus
ACCGAATTTATAACCACCATATTCATCTTTAGCCTTACTTGGTACAACTACTCCATCAACAACTAGGTGTAACTATAGTTACCGAAATTATAACCACCATACCCATCTTTAGCCTTACTTGGTACAACTACTCCTTGAAAACCTAGGTGTAAATCTAGTTACATAACTTATAACCACCATACTCATCCTTAGCCTTACTTGGTACAACTACTCCAGTGAACAACCTAGGTGTAACTCTAGTTACCGAATTTAT
>NW_013900062.1:0-251 GCF_000517525.1 Limulus polyphemus
GTACTAGGCAAAACATGTTTTATAAACAACCCTTTACAATAGATCTACATCTGAATAATACTAGGCAAAACATGTTTTATAAACAACCCTTTACAATAAATCTACATCTGAATAATACTAGGCAAAACATGTTTTATAAACAACCCTTTACAATAGATCTACATCTGAATAATACTAGAGAAAACATGTTTTATAAACAAACCCTTTACAATAGATCTACATCTGAATAATACTAGACAAAACATGTTTTA
>NW_013900063.1:0-254 GCF_000517525.1 Limulus polyphemus
GACTTCTTAGTACTGAGCTACACAATATCTATCTGTGCTCTGTTGCGTTATAAAAGTGACAGTTAGTTCCGTTAATCAGTTAAAAAATCAAACAAATGTTTCGTAACGACAAATTGTTCTGGCTAGCTGCCCTCATCTAGTCAATAGTTTAAAATTAGAAGCAAACAATACCCGAGGCCTAACTGGTCTCTGACCTGGCTATTTAACTTACATGTATGTAAAGAGGGATCTATTTTTTTTTTTTTATTTTTCGA
>NW_013900064.1:0-253 GCF_000517525.1 Limulus polyphemus
CATGTATAACAATATCCTGGGTTATTGTACAAAACGTGTCATCTATAACAATATCCTGGGTTATCGTACAAAACGTGTCATCTATAACAACATCCTGGGTTACCGTACAAAACGTGTCATGTATAACAATATCCTGGGTTATCGTACTAAACGTGTCATCTATAACAATATCCTGGGTTATCGTCCAAAACGTGTCATCTATAACAATATCCTGGGTTATCGTACAAAACGTGTCATGTATAACAATATCCTG
>NW_013900065.1:0-253 GCF_000517525.1 Limulus polyphemus
ATAATAGATAAGTCCTATACTTCTATAATAGATAAGTTCTATACTTGTATAATAGATAAGTCCTATACTCGTATAATAGATAAAGCCTATACTTGTATAATAGATAAGTCCTATACTTGTATAATAGATAAGTCCTATACTTGTATAATAGATAAGTCCTATACCTTATAATAGATAAGTTCTATACTTTTATAATAGATAAGGCCTATACTCGTATAATAGATAAGGCCTATACTTGTATAATAGATAAGTC
>NW_013900066.1:0-253 GCF_000517525.1 Limulus polyphemus
TATGTCTTTTATTACAGATGGATTGTGGCTGGTAGGTCTTTATTAGAGATGGATAGTGGCTGGTAGGTATTTTATTACAGATGGATTGTGGCTGGTAGGTCTTTTATTAGAGATGGATAGTGGCTCGTAGGTATTTTATTATAGATGGACTATGACTGCCAGGTCTTTTATTATAGATGGATAGTGGCTGGTAGGTTTTTTATTATAGATGGATAGTGACTGGTAGGTGTTTTATTATTAATGGATAGTGGCT
>NW_013900067.1:0-253 GCF_000517525.1 Limulus polyphemus
GACACAAGTATGTTGTGACCATTCTTCTGCCACTGACACAAGTTTGTTGTGACCATTCTTCTGCCACTGACACAAGTTTATTATGGTCATTCTGCTGCCACTGACACAAGTTTGTTGTGATCATTCTGCTGTCACTGACACAAGTTTGTTGTGATCATTCTGCTGCCACTGACACAAGTATGTTGTGACCATTCTTCTGCCACTGACCCAAGTTTGTTGTGACCATTCTTCTGCCACTGACACAAGTTTATTA
>NW_013900068.1:0-253 GCF_000517525.1 Limulus polyphemus
GGGAAAATGACAGAGGTTGTAAAGTCACGATATATGTTAAAAGCACGTGTAATTTTGAACTGATTGGCAATCGTTTGATAAGCTAGCAACATTAAAGCATACCTGATGGAATGACAAAATATTGTAGAAGAGACTTGCTAGGTTGAGACACACTACCAGCACAACAAGTGATGTTATTAAAATTACAGTTGGTATAAAATCATAAATAATATTCAACGTTAAACTGGCACACAATTAAAAACATTTTATTTAG
>NW_013900069.1:0-253 GCF_000517525.1 Limulus polyphemus
GTTAAGTTGTATAGAACTTACTTCTGATGTTAAGTTGTATAGAACTTACTTCTGATGTTAAGTTATATAGAATTTACTTCTGGTGTTAAGTTATATAGAACTTAATTCTGGTGTTAAGTTGTATAGAACTTATTTCTGATGTTAAGTTATATAGAACTTACTTCTGATGTTAAGTTATATAGAACTTACTTCTGATGTTAAGTTGTATAGAACTTACTTCTGATGTTAAGTTGTATAGAACTTACTTCTGGTG
>NW_013900070.1:0-253 GCF_000517525.1 Limulus polyphemus
TAGAATCTTCACCTTAATCTATCATTTCAAAATTAGGGCAGGCTAGCGTTGAACCTTCACCTTAATCTATCAGTTCAAAATTAGGGCAGGCTAGCGTTGAACCTTCACCTTAATCTATCAGTTCAAAATTAGGGCAGGCTAGCGTAGAACCTTCACTTTAATCTACTCAGTTCAAAATTAGGGCAGGCTAGCGTTGAACCTTCACCTTAATCTATCAGTTCAAAATTAGGGCAGGCTAGCGTTGAACCTTCAC
>NW_013900071.1:0-253 GCF_000517525.1 Limulus polyphemus
GGAATAGTAACGTAGTAACACTTCACCCAGTGTTTAATGATACTACAGACCTAGCACAGGAATTAGTAACGTAGTAACACTTCAAGTGTTTAATGATATTACAGACCTAGCACAGGACTTAGTAACGTAGTAACACTTCACCCAGTGTTTAATGATACTACAGATGTAGAACAGGAATTAGTAACATAGTAACACTTCAAGTGTTTAATGATACTACAGACCTAGCACAGGACTTAGTAACATAGTATCACTT
>NW_013900072.1:0-252 GCF_000517525.1 Limulus polyphemus
ATCAGACACGGAATTGATACGTTCGGCTTTCGTTGCTGCTATACCTTGAGAGCTGAGTTCTTGAAGAACTTCTTTAGGCTGGATATAAAGTGGGCCACTTCGGATTATAATGTTGTATGTCTCGGGCCGGCTGTCGTTACCAGGGGCGTGAATGTTTAGGTTGGCACTACAAAAGGCAGAGCTATTCCATGGTCGACGACATTCGCACATTGCTTCACTAATCATCTAGACAGTCTCTTTCATCCTACGATC
>NW_013900073.1:0-253 GCF_000517525.1 Limulus polyphemus
GTCTCTTATAAAGACATAAATGTTAGTCTTTATATTGTCTCTTATAAAGACATAAATGTTAGTCTTTATATTGTCTCTTATAAAGATATAAATGTTAGTCTATATATTGTCTCTTATAAAGATATAAATGTTAGTCCTTATATTCTCTCTTATAAAGACATAAATGTTAGTCTTTATATTTGTTCTTATAAAGACATAAATGTTAGTCTTTATATTGTTTCTTATAAGGATATAAATGTTAGTCTTTATATTG
>NW_013900074.1:0-254 GCF_000517525.1 Limulus polyphemus
TCCCTAGATTTTTTTTTAATACATTATTTCTGAACTGTCAGACAGATGGGCTGCAAGATGGGAGATTTAGTTCAATTTTAACTAACCATTACTACAATTGAAATTATGGAAATAAATAGCGCAGTTAGATTCATATTGTAACCATTATTATTACTGTTTGTGAAATTATGGAAATAAATAGTGCACTTTGATTTATATTGTAATCATTATTACTATTGTTTGTGAAATTATGGAAATAAATAGCGCATTTTGAT
>NW_013900075.1:0-253 GCF_000517525.1 Limulus polyphemus
ATCATAGGGTCATAAAGACCCAGTGTATTCACTTGTCATATAAAATACTGTTCTAATTACAACAGCATGTCACTGTACAATACATCATAAGGTCATAAAGACACCGTGTATTCACTTGTTATATAAATTAAAGTTATAATTACAGCAGCATGCCAAACTTCAATACATCATAAGATCAAAAAGATTCAGTGTATTCACTTGTTTTATATAATAAAGTTATAATTACAACAGCATGTCATTGTACAATACATCA
>NW_013900076.1:0-253 GCF_000517525.1 Limulus polyphemus
TAAACACTCCTGCTGAAAGATGTTCCTATCAGAGAATAAACACTCCTGCTGAAAGATGTTTCTATCAGAGAATAAACATTTCTGCTGAAAGATGTTTCTATCAGAGAATAAACACTTCTGTTGAAAGATGTTCCTATCAGAGAATAAACACTCCTGCTGAAAGATGTTTCTATCAGAGAATAAACACTCCTGCTGAAAGATGTTCCTGTCAGAGAATAAACACTCCTGCTGAAAGATGTTCCTATCAGAAAAT
>NW_013900077.1:0-253 GCF_000517525.1 Limulus polyphemus
GATATCTCTCTTGAGAACATTGAAATAGTTCGTAAAATCAGCAGAACCTGGTTATCCCTCTTGAGGACATTGAAATGGTTCGTGAAATCTGCAAAACCTGGATATCCCTCTTGAGAACATTGAAATAGTTCGTGAAATCTGCAAAACCTGGATATCTCTCTTGAGAACATTGAAATTGTTCGTAAAGTCAGCAAAACCTGGATATCTCTCTTGAGAACATTGAAATAGTTCGTAAAATCAGCAAAACCTGGAT
>NW_013900078.1:0-253 GCF_000517525.1 Limulus polyphemus
ACAACAGGATATCTATAAATGCTTCATAAAGCTCACTTATAATAGTGTACCAGACAGCTAGATATCTATACAACAGGATATCTATAAATGCTTCATAAAGCTCACTTATAATAGTGTACCAGACAGCTAGATATCTATACAACAGGATATCTATAAATGCTTCATAAAGCTCACTTATAATAGTGTACCAGATAGCTAGATATCTATACAACAGGATATCTATAAATACTTCATAAAGCTCACTTATAATAGT
>NW_013900079.1:0-253 GCF_000517525.1 Limulus polyphemus
CAGACACCACCAAGTAATCTAGTATCTGTTGCAGACACCACCAGATAATCTAGTATCTGTTGCAGACACCACCAGATAATCTAGTATCTGTTGCAGACACCACCAGGTAATCTAGTATCTGTTGCAGACACCACCAGGTAATCTATTATCTGTTGCAGACACCATCAGATAATCTAGTATCTGTTGCAGACACCACCAGATAATCTAGAATCTGTTGCAAACACCAGATAATCTAGTATCTGTTGCAAACACC
>NW_013900080.1:0-253 GCF_000517525.1 Limulus polyphemus
CCACTTGACCCTTCTTATTAACACTCAGTCATGGCGTCCATCATGTCACCACTTGACCCTTCCTACAAAGGTTCAGTCATGGCGTCCATCATGTCACCACTTGACCCTTCCTATTAACAATCATTCATGGCGTCCATCATGTCACCACTTGACCCTTCCTACTAAGGTTCAGTCATGGCGTCCATCATGTCACCACTTGACACGTTCCTATTAAGGTTCAGTCATGGCGTCCATCATGTCACTACTTGACCCT
>NW_013900081.1:0-252 GCF_000517525.1 Limulus polyphemus
GAGAGGGTTATATTGGGTATGATCAAACGGTTAAAAAGTAGATGAGAGAGGGTTGTATTGGGTATGATCAAACGGTTAAAAAAGTAGATGAGAGAGGGTTATATTGGGTATGATCCAACGGGTTTAAAAAGTAGATGAGAGAGGGTTATATTGGGTATGATCAAACGGTTAAAAAAGTAGATGAGAGAGGGTTGTATTGGGTATGATCAAACGGTTAAAAAGTAGATGAGAGAGGGTTGTATTGGGTATGAT
>NW_013900082.1:0-251 GCF_000517525.1 Limulus polyphemus
CACAGCCACACTTGTTATCTCACACGTTCCACTTGTTACCTTACAAGTCCTACTTGTTATGTCACACGTCCCACATGTTATGTCACACGTACCACTTGTGATGTTAGACATCCTACTTGTTATGTCACACTCCCCACTTTTTGTCTCACACATTCTACGTATTACCTCACACGCCCAATTTGTTATTTCACACGTCCTACTTGTTATCTCACATGTTCCACTTGTTATATCACACGCCATACTTGTTATCT
>NW_013900083.1:0-250 GCF_000517525.1 Limulus polyphemus
CATCTTTTAGTCCTATTCTTACGTTCTTATCTTGTATTTATCCACATCTTTTAGTCCTATTTTTACGTTCTTATCTTGTATTTATCCACATCTTTTAGTCCTATTCTTACGTTCCTGATTCACTTTTTATATAACTGTACCCACCCGATGTTTATCATTCTGTTAGAATTCAGAAACAAACCACTACAACACTGTCGTGTGTTATCCTAAATTAAAGTAAGCTTTACTAACATTATCTTTACTAAAAAAC
>NW_013900084.1:0-253 GCF_000517525.1 Limulus polyphemus
GGTTTCAGTTTTTATTTATCACGAGAATCGATGTTTTCAATTGGCCTTTATTACTTGACTCTTCATCATCTTCCAGCTGCATACTTATATAAATTCCCGCTAGGTGTTGAAGGAAGGCGGTAACACGTGTATTTATATTTTAGTCATGAAGCAACGTGAGGAAGTAAGTACATACGATATGAACCTCTGGGTGTCTGACTACTATCTTTACGGGAACCTCTGGATGTCTGACTACTATCTTTACGGGAACCTC
>NW_013900085.1:0-253 GCF_000517525.1 Limulus polyphemus
GTATGTAAGTTTCATAAAAACATTGGATAATCCTCACTAGATTTAAACTTTGGTGTAAGCTTCATAAAAACAGTTGATAATCTTCACTAGATTTAATCTTTTGTGTAAGTTTCATAAAAACAGTTGATAATCCTCACTAGATTTAAACTTTTGTGTAAGCTTCATAAAAACATTGGATAATCCTCACCAGATTTAAACTTTGGTGTAAGCTTCATAAAAACAGTTGATAATCTTCACTAGATTTAATCTTGTG
>NW_013900086.1:0-251 GCF_000517525.1 Limulus polyphemus
AAACAATTCTAGTTTCAAAGTGAGTTAAATAGTTAGTAAAACTACATACAAACCAACCAAATGAAACACTTCTTGTTTCAAAGTTAGTTGAATAGTTAGTACAACTACATACAAACCAACCAAACGAAACACTTCTAGTTTCAAAGTGAGTTAAATAATTAGTACAACTACATACAAACCAACCAAACGAAACAATTCTAGTTTCAAAGTGAGTTAAATCGTTAGTAAAACTACATACAGACCAACCAAAC
>NW_013900087.1:0-249 GCF_000517525.1 Limulus polyphemus
TTAGCCTTACTTGGTACAACTACTCCATGAACATCCAGGTGTAACTCTAGTTACCGAATGTGTAACCCCCATACTCATCTTTAGCCTTACTTGGTACAACAACTCCATGAACACTTAGGTGTAACTCTAGTTACACAATTTATAACCACCATAATCATCTTTAGCCTTACTTGTTAAAACTACTCCATGAACACCTAGGTGTAACTCTAGTTACCGTATTATACCCACCATACTCATCTTAGTGTTTTT
>NW_013900088.1:0-249 GCF_000517525.1 Limulus polyphemus
TATTTGAGATAAGTTTCTCACAGTTTCTTTTTGGCAGTATTTGAGATAATTTCTCATAGTTTGCTGTTGTCAGTATTTGAGATAAGTTTCTCATAGTTTGCTTTTGTCAGTATTTGAGATAAGTTTCTCAGTTTGCTTGTGGCACTATTTCAGATTAGTTTTTCGTAGTTTACTTTTGGCACTATTTCAGATTAGTTTCTCGTAGTTTACTTTTGGCAGTATTTCAGATAAGTTTCTCAGTTTGCTTGT
>NW_013900089.1:0-253 GCF_000517525.1 Limulus polyphemus
ATTCCTTTGTACGTGTTTTATGGAATATTGCGACACTTTTACTCTCTGTGTACGATAGAAAAAAAGCAAGATTATGAACATACACAACGTCAGTTCTATTCCTTTGTACATGTTTCATGGAATATTGCGACATTTTCACTCCCTGTTTACGGTAGAACAAAAGCAAGATTATGAACATACACAACGTCAGTTCTATTCCTTTGTACTGTTTCATGGAATATTGCGACACTTTCACTCCCTGTTTACGATAGAA
>NW_013900090.1:0-253 GCF_000517525.1 Limulus polyphemus
AAAAACAATCAGTAACCAAAAGCTTCACTGCAGTACACATACGCTTTCAGAAAAGCCAATAAAAGAGTAACATAAAACGACCACAAAAGTCACAAAAATTATAATAGAAGGCTAGAATTTTTAATGTAAATATGCAACTATGCAACGAACGTTCTTGAAAAAATTTCGAGAAGATCCGTCCAAATGGAACGAAGTACTGGTACAAAACGCAAAACGTTCCATAACTCCTTTAAAACACAACAATAGGAAGGTA
>NW_013900091.1:0-252 GCF_000517525.1 Limulus polyphemus
AAAAGGGATCTTCTTTGATCTGAATCACAGTTTTAAGTTACCCATTCTTTAGGTTTATTTTACGAAACCAAACTGTTTTAATTAAAAAGGGATCTCCTTTGATCTGAATCACAGTTTTAAGTTACCCATTCTTTAGGTTTTATTACGAAACCAAACTGTTTTAATTAAAAAGGGATCCCCTTTGATCTAAATCACAGTTTTAAGTTACCCATTCTTTAGGTTTATTTTACGAAACCAAACTGTTTTAATTAA
>NW_013900092.1:0-253 GCF_000517525.1 Limulus polyphemus
CTCTCTTCTAAAGTTAAACAGTAGGAGTGTTAACAATAACTTGACACTCTTCTCTAAGGTTAAACAGTAGGAGTGCTAACAATAACTTGACACTCTTCTCTAAAGTTAAACGGTAGGAGTGCTAACGATAACTTGACACTCTCCTCTAAAGTTAAACGGTAGGAGTGCTAAAAATAACTCGACAATCTCCTCTAAAGTTAAACGGTAGGAGTGTTAACAATAACTCGACACTCTCATCTAAAAGTTAAACGGT
>NW_013900093.1:0-254 GCF_000517525.1 Limulus polyphemus
AGAAGAAATAACTACACACACCATAATTTATGTTATATGATTCTAGGTGACCTATAGAAGTAATAACTACACACACCATAATTTATGTTATATGATTCTAGGTGACCTATAGAAGTAATAACTAATTACACACACCATAATTTATGTTATATGATTCTAGGTGACCCATAGAAGAAATAACTAATTACACACACCATAATTTATGTTATATGATTCTAGGTGACCGATAGAAGTAATAACTACAC
Organism: Limulus polyphemus; assembly: GCF_000517525.1. Taxonomy (NCBI): domain Eukaryota; kingdom Metazoa; phylum Arthropoda; class Merostomata; order Xiphosura; family Limulidae; genus Limulus; species Limulus polyphemus. Next base: position 246 of record NW_013900093.1, read on the forward strand.
ACACCATAA
>NW_013900094.1:0-253 GCF_000517525.1 Limulus polyphemus
ATATGGCAAATAAAAACTTCTGTTTAAAAATTCACATCGATATATATATATATGGTAAGTACAAACGTCTGAGGAAAAATTTACATCGATATATATATATATATGGTAAATAAAAACTTCTCAATAAACATTCACAACGATATATATATATATATGGTAAATAAAACTTCTGATTAAATATTCAAATCGATATATATATATGGTAAATAAAACTTCTGATAAACATTTACATCGATATATATATATATGGTAA
>NW_013900095.1:0-253 GCF_000517525.1 Limulus polyphemus
TTTGTTGTACTAACTATGGAAGTTATTGTCAAAAACAAAACAGAACTGACTAATTGATAAAGATGACCATGTGGTGTACTAACTATGGAAGTTCTTGTTAAAAACAAAACAGAACTGACTAATTGATAAAGATGACCATGTGGTGTACTACCTATGGAAGTTATTGTTACTTTATGCCTGATCTTTTTTACTGCACCCTGTTGCTGTTTACACTTTCACAAGTGTCTAATTGTTGTATTATAGAAAAGAGAAC
>NW_013900096.1:0-251 GCF_000517525.1 Limulus polyphemus
GACAAAACACATTCTTTATGAAATCTCTATAACTTGATTCTGTCTAAGACAAAACACTTTTTTATGAAATCTCTGTCTCAGGCAAAACATATTTTTTATGAAATCTCTATAACTTGATTCTGTCTCAGACAAAACACATTTTTATGAAATCTCTGTCTCAGGCAAAACATATTATTTATGAAATCTCTATACTTGATTCTGTCTTAGGCAAAACACATTTTTATGAAATCTCTATAACTTGATTCTGTCTC
>NW_013900097.1:0-252 GCF_000517525.1 Limulus polyphemus
AATGGGTTTAGATACTAGTTTAATTAATATACCTGATGTTTTCTAATTGAATGGGTTTTCCTAACTAGTTTAATTAATATACCTTATGTTGTCTAATGAATGGGTTTTCCTACTAGTTTAATTAATATACCCGATGTTGTCTAATGAATGGGTTTTCCTACTAGTTTAATTAATATACCTGATGTTGTCTAATGAATGGGTTTTCCAACTAGTTTAATTAATATACCCAATGTTGTCTAATGAATGGGTTTT
>NW_013900098.1:0-253 GCF_000517525.1 Limulus polyphemus
GTGTGTAAGATTGGTTCAGGTCACAGATAGTCTTTAATCGGTTGTAGGTGTGTAAGATTGGTTCAGGTCTCAGTTAGTCTTTAATCGGTTCTAGGTGTGTAAGATTGGTTCAGGTCACAGTTAATCTTTAATCGGTTGTAGGTGTGTAAGATTGGTTCACGTCACAGTTAATCTTTAATCGGTTGTAGGTATGTAAGATTGGTTCACGTCACAGTTAATCTTTAATCGGTTGTAGGTATGTAAGATTGGTTCA
>NW_013900099.1:0-253 GCF_000517525.1 Limulus polyphemus
GTACTGTCAATAAGAAGACACTGGATTTAACGATACTGTGTACTGTCAATAAGAAGACACAAGATTTAACGATACTGTGTACTGTCAATAAGAAGACACAAGATTTAACGATACTGTGTACTGTACAATAAGAAGACACAAGTATTAACGATACTGTGTACTTACAATAAGAAGACACAAGTATTAACGATACTGTGTACTGTACAATAAGAAACACAAGATTTAACGATACTGTGTACTGTCAATAAGAAAC
>NW_013900100.1:0-702 GCF_000517525.1 Limulus polyphemus
GTTCAAAAATAACTGAACTTCCAAGTATTTTTTCTCAATTTTTTCCTCAATCTATTGAGAGATAACTGAACTTCCAAGTATTTTTTCTTAATTTTTTTTCTATGGATTGAGAGATAACTGAACTTCCACGTGTTTTTTCTTAATAGTTTCCCATCTATTGTGAGATAACATAACTTCGAAGTATTTCTTCATAACTTTTTCCATCTATTGAGATAAGTGAACTTCAAAGTATTTTTCTTATTTTTTTCTCCATCTATTGAGAGATAACTGAACTACCAATTATAAAAAAATGATAAGGAAGAATCCATCTAAAGAGAGAGAACTGAAGTTCCAAGTATTTTTCTCTATCTATTGAGACATAACTGAACTTTCAAGTATTTTTTCTCCATCTCTTGAGATATAACTGAAATTCGAAGTATTTTTCTCCATCTATTGAGAGATAACTGAAATTCCATATATTTTTCTCCATCTATTGTGAGATAAGTGAACTTCCAAGTATTTTTTCTCCATCTATCGAGAGATAAATGAACTTCCAAGTATTTTTTCTCCATCTATTGAGAGATAACTCAACTTCCAAGTATTTTTTCTCCATCTCTTGAGATATAACTGAACTTCCAAGTATTTTTTCTCACCCTATTGAGATATAACTGAACTTCTAAGTATTTCTTTCTTAATTTTTTCTCAATATATTGAGAGATCACT
>NW_013900101.1:0-254 GCF_000517525.1 Limulus polyphemus
ACACACGTATCGTTATATCTTGTGTCTTCTTATTGACAGTACACAGTATCGTAAATCTTGTGTCTTCTTATTGACAGTACACAGTATCGTTAAATCTTGTGTCTTCTTATTGACAGTACACAGTATCGTTAAATCTTGTGTCTTCTTATTGACAATACACAGTATCGGTTAAATCTTGTGTCTTCTTATTGACAGTACACAGTATCGTTAAATCTTGTGTCTTCTTATTGACAGTACACAGTATCTTTAAATCT
>NW_013900102.1:0-255 GCF_000517525.1 Limulus polyphemus
CTTCCCATTGTGTAATAGCAGAGGAACCTAACTGTTGGTTTTTATATTTTAATGTTTCTTCTTCTCATTGTATAATAGCAGAGTAACCTAACTCTTAATTTTTATATTTTAATGGCTCTTCTTCCCATTGTATAATAGCAGAGGAACCTAACTGTGTATTTTTATATTTTAATCGCTCTTCTTCCCAATGTATAATAGCAGAGTAACCTAACTGTTGATTTTTATATTTTAATGGCTCTTCTTCCCATTGTATAA
>NW_013900103.1:0-251 GCF_000517525.1 Limulus polyphemus
GTGTAAATACATGTTATACCCTAGTAGAGTTTTGGCTTCTAGAAAATAGCAAGAATAAAGCCCAAACTCTATCATGGTGACGTGTCATACTGTGGTAAGTTGGTGAAAGTACAGTGCTTTAGCATAAAGGACGTTCTAGGGATATATATATATATATACAGGCCCGCCGACGAGGGGGGCAACTGTCCAGGGGCCTGGGCGAATGAAACCTGGTTATGCCATAAAGCCTGCAAAACATCTTTAGGTTTTAT
>NW_013900104.1:0-250 GCF_000517525.1 Limulus polyphemus
CAATCTGAAAATATTGAAGCCAGTTGAACTGTGGTTTTATGTATTTAAACAATATGGAAAGATTAAAGCCAGTTGAATTGTGAGTTCACATATTTTAAACAATCTGAAAATGTTGAAGCCAGTTGAACTGTGGTTTTATATATTTTAAACAATATGGAAAGATTAAAGCCAGTTGAATTGTGGGTTCACATATTTTAAGTAATCGGAAAAGGTTAAAGCCAGTGGAACTGTGGTTTTATATATTTTAAAC
>NW_013900105.1:0-253 GCF_000517525.1 Limulus polyphemus
TAACTTATTTAATATGTAATTTATGCTGTCACAACTGTAATTAGTTAACATGTAATTTATGCTATCACAACTGTAATTATTTAATATGTAATTTATGCTGTCACAACTGTAATTAGTTAATATGTAATTTATGCTATCACAACTGTAATTATTTAATATGTAATTTATGCTATCACAACTGTAATTATTTAATATGTAATTTATGCTATCACAACTGTAATTATTTAATATGTAATCTATGCTGTCACAACTG
>NW_013900106.1:0-253 GCF_000517525.1 Limulus polyphemus
AATAATAGGAAAAATACTTGGAATTTCAGTTATCTCTCAATAGATGGAGAAACAAATTATAAGGAAAAATACTTGAAAGTTCAGTTATCTCTCAATAGATGTAGAAAAATACTTGGATGTTCAGTTATCTCTCAATAAACGGAGAAAAATACCTGGAAGTTCAGTTATCTCTCAATAGATGGAGAAACAAATAATAGGGAAAAATACTTGGAAGTTCAATTACCTCTAAATAGATGGAGAAACAAATAATAGG
>NW_013900107.1:0-253 GCF_000517525.1 Limulus polyphemus
CAAACGAAAAACGAGCTAATGTTTGACTAGAGACATTCATTGTTTAACTCATACGAACAGGAAAACACGCCAATGTTTGACTAGAGACATCTAGTGGTTAACTCATACGAACAGTAAAACGAGCCAACGTTTCATTAGAGACATCTAGTGGTTAACTCATACGAACTGTAAAACGTGCCAATGTTTCACTAGAGACATCTAGTGGTTAACTCATACGAACAGTAAAATGTGCCAATGTTTGACTAGAGACATC
>NW_013900108.1:0-252 GCF_000517525.1 Limulus polyphemus
GTATATATGTATAACACAACAATAATCAGTGTAAAAATATAGCTATGTGAAGTATATATGTATAGCACAACAATAATCAGTGTAAAAATACAGCTATGTGAAGTATATATGTATAACACAACAATAATCAGTGTAAAAATACAGCTATGTGAAGTATATATGTACAACACAACAATAATCAGTGTAAAAATATAGCTATGTGAAGTATATATGTATAACACAACAATAATCAGTGTAAAATATAGCTATGTG
>NW_013900109.1:0-363 GCF_000517525.1 Limulus polyphemus
TGAATTAATTGAAGAAAGTTTTTCATTTTCTTTACCTTTTATTTCTACATACAGATGTAGGTTTTGAAATCCCAGATAGATTTATTGTTGGGTATGCCTTGGACTACAATGAGTATTTTCGAGATTTGAATGTAAGTAGGTTTTCATAGCTTTTTTGTTTACTGGGTTTATATTTGCTGTTCTCCAACCTATTCAGTATCTATATATTATATACTATGTTCTAGATTTAAGATGTTTAATATATAAATTATCGCTGTAAAGTTATCTGCACAAAATATCATTTATAAATATAATATTAGATCGTCAAGAAATTAATGTTGCTTTTTTATAGATGAAAAAACCCCAACAACTTATATATCAAAA
>NW_013900110.1:0-252 GCF_000517525.1 Limulus polyphemus
TTGTTTCTGATATTCGCTAGCCTGCCTTTGTTTCTGATATTCACTTGCCTGCCCTTGTTTCTGATATTCGCTAGCCTGCCTTTGTTTCTGGTATTCACTTGCCTTTGTTTCTGATATTCGCTAGCTAGCCTTTGTTTCTGATATTCGCTAGCCTGCCTTTGTTTCTGGTATTCACTTGCCTTTGTTTCTGATATTCGCTAGCCTGCCTTTGTTTCTGGTATTCACTTGCCTTTGTTTTTGATATTCGCTAGT
>NW_013900111.1:0-251 GCF_000517525.1 Limulus polyphemus
GTATGTGTTTGTAATTAAGCACAAAACTACACAATGGGCTATCTGTGCTCTGCCCATCACGGGTATTGAAACCCGCATTCTAGTGTTGTAGGTCCACAGACATACCGCTGTGCTACTGGGGAGGCTGTGATTATTGTATGTGTTTGTAATTAACCACAAAACTACACAATGGGCTATCTGTGCTCTGCCCATCACGGGTATTGAAGCCCGGATTCTAGTGTTGTAGGTCCACAGACATACCGCTGTGCTAC
>NW_013900112.1:0-251 GCF_000517525.1 Limulus polyphemus
TGATTTATAAGTCACCTGATGATGACAAAACCTTGTCGAAACGCTGTACATTTGCTGTTATGTTAAACTTATATTAAAGTTTTTTGTTCATAAAAGATGTTTTGGTATTAATAACGGATTTTCCATGATTCAGCTACGCAGACTTTGAAAATAATATTCATTTTTTTCAAGCACGTAAGGATTTTTTACAAATATGGAAGAAGAAAAGACTTGTTCAGATCAAATTATTATTTCGTTTACCTCAATGAACA
>NW_013900113.1:0-251 GCF_000517525.1 Limulus polyphemus
TACAGACATCTGTTTTTGTATTACTTAGATTGTTACAGACATCTGTTTATGTATTACTTAGATTGTTACAGACATCTGTTTTTGTATTACTTAGGTTGGTACAGACATCTGTTTATGTATTACTTAGATTGGTACAGACATCTGTTTATGTATTACTTAGATTGTTACAGACATCCTGTTTTTGTATTACTTAGATTGTTACAGACATCTGTTTTTGTATTACTTAGGTTGGTACAGACATCTGTTTATGT
>NW_013900114.1:0-252 GCF_000517525.1 Limulus polyphemus
GTCTAGTTTTAAGTATACATGTACACATAACCCTAGATGTAGTACCCAGTAGTGTTTCAAGTTTTAAGTATACATGTACAGATAACCCTAGATGTAGTACCCAGTGGTGTCTCAAGTTTTAAGTATACATGTACAGATAACCCTAGATGTAATACCCAGTGGTGTTTCAAGTTTTAAGTATATATGTACAGATAACCCTAGCTGTAGTACCCAATAGTGTCTAGTTTTAAGTATACATGTACAGATAACCCT
>NW_013900115.1:0-423 GCF_000517525.1 Limulus polyphemus
ATTCTTCATTGCTGACAGATTTATAAACACATGCTAGTTTGTAGGAAGAAGACAGCAGGATATTCTTCATTGCTGACAGACTTATAAACGTTTGCTGTTTCCAGGTAGAAGATAACAATATATTCCTCATTGTTGACAGATCTTGAAACACACGCTGATCCTAGGTAGAAGGCAGCAGAATGTTATTCATGTTGAGATATCTATATACACATGTTGTTCCAAGGACGAAGACAGCAGGATATACTTTATTTCTGACGGATTTATAAACATTTGCTGTTACTAGGTAGAAGACAACAATATATTCCTAATTGTTGACAGATCTTGAAACACACGCTGTTTCTAGGTAGAAGGCAGCAAGTTATTATTCATGTTGAGAGATCTATATACATATGTTGTTCCAAGGACGAAGACAGCAGGACACTC
>NW_013900116.1:0-248 GCF_000517525.1 Limulus polyphemus
AAACAACCCCGCTTCTGGATAACTTCTGGACATCGTTTACCGCCATTTTGAGGTTGTTGGGAAATCCGGCGTTTTCGCGTCATTATCCCGGATCCACAGTCAACGTCACACTTTGACCATCGTCCCCAGTGTGTCACCTTGCAATCTATCACTGTAAAGTATGGTTGAAATGTAAAATACTAAACAAAAATTTTAATAAAAATACTAGTTAATACTCCGATGACATACATATTTTAATATACAGCCCC
>NW_013900117.1:0-252 GCF_000517525.1 Limulus polyphemus
CCCATTCAGTTTAACTAGGGCTAATGACGAACGTAAACTGTACATATAGTAGTCATCCATTCAGTTTAACTAGGGCTAATGAAGAACCTAAACTGTAGATAAAGTAGTCATCCATTCAGTTTAACTAGGGCTAATGAAGAACGTAAACTGTACATATAGTAGTCATCCATTCAGTTTAACTAGGGCTAATAACGAACGTAAACTGTACATAAAGTAGTCACCCATTTAGTTTAACTAGGGCTAATGAAGAAC
>NW_013900118.1:0-253 GCF_000517525.1 Limulus polyphemus
ATAAACCATGTGATACCATGTGATCGTAAATACCATAAAAAAAATTAAGAAATACATATAAATTATGTCTCTTTCATTCTAGAATGACAACAAATTAAAACAAGAAAACATAAATGTGTAGACTGAATAGCTAAAATTTCATAACATCATACATTGACATATGTATATTATTTTTATTATATTGACCTTTCAGCCTGGCTAACATTACAGAAGTTACAATGATGTGTGACAAGTCCCCTGATGTTACCGTATC
>NW_013900119.1:0-419 GCF_000517525.1 Limulus polyphemus
GGGGGTGCTTAATTTTTTTCCAGGTGTATATGTTAAATTGTGATATTTTTATTACATTTAGTTAAGAGCTGCATGGAAACATTGTAAGTGTTCCACAAAACATTTTTCATCAGTGATAATGTTTTCAAGGTTGTTGAGCAACAATTTCCTCTGTATAGGTAACACACACCCAGCAATTTTTATTTTGCAAGTGATAGAAGCATTAACAAACAAAACATTTTTCCTCCTTGAAATACCCTATGGCAAGGTGGAGACAAAAAGCATTTGTAGTAAGCAGCATGTTTTTATCTTTAAAGTATTAGCATTGGTTTATTTACTTGTATACTTTTTATACTGCATCAAAAAGGGATCTAGATATTTTAGTGGTTTTAGGAGATGATCATGTTGATGAAAGGTTTATGTTCACTTTTATTATATTT
>NW_013900120.1:0-253 GCF_000517525.1 Limulus polyphemus
CCGATTCGGAGATGTACATACGTATTAGAGGAGAAAACTGATTCTGAGATGTACATACGTATTAGAGAAGACTGATTCGGAGATGTACATACGTATTAGAGAAGACTGATTCGGAGATGTACATACATATTAGAGGAGAAGACTGATTCGGAGATGTACATACGTATTAGAGGAAAAGACTGATTCTGAGATGTACATACGTATTAGAGGAGAAGACTGATTCTGAGATGTACATACGTATTAGAGGAGAAGA
>NW_013900121.1:0-253 GCF_000517525.1 Limulus polyphemus
AGATTACTCGAATATTTACCTTTAGAATATATCAAAGAATTGGTCAGTCTTACTGGATTTTGTATTGAAAATGTCTATTTAAAATTAATGATAAATTTTATCTACAAATTAAATGCCCATAAATGGGGTCCCCTTTATCTCCTGTTTTTAGTGATGTATTTATGGATGCTTTTGAAAATACCAAGTTACAAAAAGTTTTAATGAAACATATACACAGCGTGGTCACAAGTAAATAGACACCACCTTTTCAGAA
>NW_013900122.1:0-253 GCF_000517525.1 Limulus polyphemus
TTTCCTTATTGACAGTACACAGTATCGTTAAATCTTATGTCTTCTTTTTTAAAGTACACAGTAACGTTAAATCTTGTGTCTTCTTATTGAAAGTACACAGTATTGTTAAATCTTGCGTCTTCTTATTGACAGGACACATTACTGTTAAATCTTGTGTCTTCTATTTGAAAGGATAAATTAGTGTTAAATCTTGTGTTTTCTCACTGACAGTACACATTAACTTTGAATATTGTGTTTTCTTCTCGAGAGTACA
>NW_013900123.1:0-252 GCF_000517525.1 Limulus polyphemus
AAACATTCTTATTACAGATCTACTAGAAATAAACAAATTGACATTCTCTTTAGTTTAGCAATTTTAAAACATTCTTATTACAGTTCTACTAGAAATAAACAGATTGTCATTCTCTATAGTATAGCAATTTTAAAACGTGCTATATACTGATCTACTACATATAAACTTATTCTCATTCTCTATAGTTTAGCTATTTTAAATCATTCTTAATACTGATCTACTACTTATAAACGTATTTTCATTCTCTGTAGA
>NW_013900124.1:0-254 GCF_000517525.1 Limulus polyphemus
CAAACTAACATGTAACAATAACATATATTTCTGTATACAGTTATATGATTATTGTTGTTTTCATGTGTCTTAACAACATATGTGTAAGTTAATACAATAACATGTAACAGATACAAACTAACATGTAACATATATAAACTAACATGTAACATATATAAACTAACATGTAACAGGTATAAACTAATATATAACAATAACATATATTTCTGTATGCAGTTATATGATTATTGTTGTTTTCATGTGTCCTAACAACA
>NW_013900125.1:0-252 GCF_000517525.1 Limulus polyphemus
TAGAAGCAAACCTTTCAAAAATTCATGTAAAAAAAACTTGAAACTATGGAGACTGTTGGATGAAGTGGGTTGAAGGCTCACCAAAGACACCACTGACAATATATCCATTTCCATCGATAGATTACCATAGTAGGTTGATGGAGGATACAGTCAAATAAATTGAAACTGTAGAATTTAAACCTCTGTTGTTGAGCAAAGGACTGCATAATTTCCATGCATGAAGCTGGAGTCATTAAACATCCAGGTGTTGGA
>NW_013900126.1:0-277 GCF_000517525.1 Limulus polyphemus
AATATCTTATTTATGAAACAGATAGCTCTAAGATTATTGGTTTAATATCTTATTTATGAAACAGATAGCTCTAAGATTAATGGTTTAATATCTTATTTATGAAACAGATAGCTCTAAGATTAATGGTTTAATATTTTGTTTATGAAACAAATAGCTCTAAGATTAATGATTTAATATCTTATTTATGAAACAGATAGCTCTAAGATTAATGGTTTAATATCTTATTTATGAAACAGATAGCTCTAAGATTAATGGTTTAATATCTTATTTATGAAAC
>NW_013900127.1:0-253 GCF_000517525.1 Limulus polyphemus
TTCAATCGGTATATAATATCCGTGTTTGTGTAAATTACTTGTACCTGATGATGACAAAACCTTGTCGAAACGTTGTACATTTGCTGTCATGTTAAACTTATATTAAAGTTTTTCTTCATTACCCATTTAAGCCGTCTCCAGCCATTATTAAACTGGTATATATGTTGATCTTATTCACATCTACACTTGTTCTGGTTGTTTGGTCATCAACCATTAAAACACACAATATCATAGTCCAAACAAACTGGAATAC
>NW_013900128.1:0-252 GCF_000517525.1 Limulus polyphemus
CGTCCTGTTAACAGATCCACTGGCAACCGAAGTTCCCGACCAAACATCAACTTTGCTGGAGTGTATCCAGTGGTTTCATGATCTGCTGTCCTATAGGCCATCAACAGTGGAGGGAGTAAGACATCCCAGTCATCTTGGCGGCTATTACAAAACTTTGCCAATTCCTGTCCCAGTGTCTAGTTGTACTTTTCTACCATCCCATCAGACTGTGGGTGAAGTGGCGTTGTCCTGGTCTTTCGTATGCCAAAACAA
>NW_013900129.1:0-253 GCF_000517525.1 Limulus polyphemus
ATTCATGTAATAAAGAAGTGATTTGTTTTACATAACGTTTAAAGTAGTAAATAATGAACAATAAGTTAACATTCATGTAATAAAGAAGTGATTTGTTTTACATAACGTTTAAAGTAGTAAATAATGAACAATAAGTTAACATTCATGTAATAAAGAAGTGATTTGTTTTACATAACGTTTAAAGTAGTAAATAAAGAACTATAAGTTAACATTCATGTAATAAAGTAGTGATTTGTTTTACATAACGTTTAAA
>NW_013900130.1:0-433 GCF_000517525.1 Limulus polyphemus
AACACCTAGGTGTAACTCTAGTTACTGAATGTGTAACCCATACTCATCTTTAGCGTTATTTGGTACAACAACTCCACGAACACCTAGGTGTAGCTCTAGTTACCGAATTTATAACCACCTAAAGATGAGTATGTTGGTTACATGTTCTGAAACTAGAGTTACACCTAGATGTTCGTGGAGTTGTTGTACCAAATAACGCTAAAGATGCGTATGGTGTTTACAAATTCGGTAACTAGAGTTACACATAGGTGTTTATGGAGTAGTTGTACCAAGTAAGGCTAAAGATGAGTATAGTGGTTATAAATTCTGTAACTAGAGTTACACCTAGGTGTCATGGAGTAGTTGTGCCAAGTAAGGCTAAAGATGAGTATAACTAGAGTTACACCTAGGTATTCGTGGAGTTGTTGTACCAAATAACGAACCGAATTTATAA
>NW_013900131.1:0-253 GCF_000517525.1 Limulus polyphemus
CGTGACAGGATATTCTGCAGGGTTGTGGGGACCAGTGTGGGTAACTATCGAGCTCATGGGCATGAAGAACAGACAGGATGTATACTTGGCTGATATTGAAGACAAATGCATATTAGGATTGGACTATCTACTTCCAAGGAAGTTTGTAATTCATTTTCATAAGATGATGATTGGAAACAACAAAGGCCAGACTCCAGTAAGTGATGCTACATCCGTTGATCTGCATGTCACAGCACTTAAATCAACTACAATA
>NW_013900132.1:0-253 GCF_000517525.1 Limulus polyphemus
TTAAATCATTTCTCTGTTTTCGATACTTTGATCCCATTATTCCTGTATTTTTAAAATCCTTTCTCTGTTTTCGATACTTTGAGCCCATTATTCCTGTATTTTTTAAATTATTTCTTTGTTTTTGATACTTTGATCCCATTATTCCTGTATTTTCTAAATTCTTTCTCTGTTTTCGATACTTTGATCTCATTATTCCTGTATTTTCTAAATTCTTTCTCTGTTTTCGATACTTTTATCCCATTATTCCTGTATT
>NW_013900133.1:0-253 GCF_000517525.1 Limulus polyphemus
CACCTACGACAATGATTTTACTGGATAGGTATGAGGCGAGATGTGGAAGAATGGTGCAGAACATGCAGTGCATGTTGTGCTAAAAAGGGACCCAAGCATAAGGGACGTGCTGCAATGAAGTTATATCAAGTTGGTGCACCAATGGAAAGAGTAGCCGTTGACATTGCTGGTCCTCTGCCCCAAACTCGTGCAGGAAACAAGTACATTTGTGTCACTATTTCACTAAGTGGTCTGAGGCATATGCAATACCAAA
>NW_013900134.1:0-496 GCF_000517525.1 Limulus polyphemus
CGACTGCTTCTAAAGTTGTAAGACACACAGTGAGAACCTAATAAACCGACTGCTTCTAAAGTTGTAAGACACACAGTGAGAACCTAATAAACCGACTGCTTCTATAGTTGTATTTATTTGTTTGTAATTAAGCACAAAGTTACACAATGAATTAACTGTGCTCTGTCCACCACGGGTATCGAAACCCAATTTCTAGCGTTGTCAGAGACAGAGCGAGTATATAATAAACCGACTGCTTCTAGATTTGTACTTGTTTGTTTGTAATTAAGCACAAAGTTACACAATGGATTATCTGTGCTCTGTCCACCACGGGTATCGAAACCCAGTTTCTAGCGTTGTGAGAGACACAGCGAGTATCTAATAAACCGACTGCTTCTATAGTTGTATTTGCTTGTTTGTAATTAAGCACAAAGTTACACAATGGATTATCTGTGCTCTGCCCACCACGGGTATCGAAACCCAGTTTCTAGCGTTGTGAGAGACACACAGTGAGAAC
>NW_013900135.1:0-296 GCF_000517525.1 Limulus polyphemus
ATCGCCAGGTGAATTTTTGGTATTTTTTTGCAACAATTCAATTACAATTTAACAATTTAAAAGTTTTCTCTTTGCTTTCCTTCTTCGGTTGAATTCTTTAAGGATCTTCTTTTTAAACTTAACTTTTGGTGTGTTTTATTTAGCTTTGTAACGATGAACGTGTTTTCTCGGGATAATTCTCTTTTCTTCTGCATGGTTTCATGTTTTCTCCCTATTGAGAGTAATTAAACCCTAAATTTCTTTTAGTGTGTTTTCTCAGAAAACACGTTAGGTGATACTTAGACAGAAGAAAAAAT
>NW_013900136.1:0-253 GCF_000517525.1 Limulus polyphemus
TGGAGAGTAGATATATCATGTAAAGACTAGAGTAGATATATCATGTAAAGACTAGAGTAGATATATCATGTAAAGACTAGAGTAGATATATCATGTGAAGACTAGAGTATATCTCATGGAGAGTAGACATATCATGTGAAGACTAGAGTATATCTCATGGAGAGTAGACATATCATGTGAAGACTAGAGTATATCTCATGGAGAGTAGACATATCATGTGAAGACTAGAGTAGATATATCATGTGAAGACTAG
>NW_013900137.1:0-271 GCF_000517525.1 Limulus polyphemus
GTTTCACACCCGTATAAATCCGAGGATACAACATCCTGGAACTTTCGTTTCAATTGTTTGGAAATCATAACATATTTAATGGATCTGTACTGGCAGTACCTTTCAGTACCGGTACTCAGTGATTAACTTTTAATCTAGTTGCACAATTGGGTTTTCAAATGAATCTTAGATCTTTATTCATTTTTTCTTTCTAAAAAAAATAGTAATAAATAGCATACGTAGTCAGATTTTGAAATAGTAATAAATAGCATACGGTAGTCAGATTTTGAAA
>NW_013900138.1:0-253 GCF_000517525.1 Limulus polyphemus
ATACAGAAACATGAGTGCACGTGAGCTACGTCATTGTATTTTTAGCCAGGCATGGCTGAAAGGTCAATATAATAGAAATAATAAATATATAATGTTATGAGATATCAGCTATTTAGTCTAAACATTTATGTTTTCGTGTTAGGATTTGTGTTCATTTCAGAATGAAAGAGGTATGATTTATATTTATTTCCTAATTTTTTATTATGGTTGCGTACAGAGATTAATTACTGAAAATACCAAATAAAATATAAAG
>NW_013900139.1:0-392 GCF_000517525.1 Limulus polyphemus
ACTAGAACACTGTCATTGAAGCTCCAAAACAGTCTTCCACTAGTCTAAAGTAAACATCACTAGAACACTGTCATTGAAGCCCCAAAACAGTCTTCCACTAGTCTAAAGTAAACATCAGTAGAACACTGTCAGTGAAGCTCCAAAACAGTCTTCCACCAGTCTAAAGTTAACATCAGTAGAACACTGTCATTGAAGCCCCAAAACAGTCTTCCACTAGTCTAAAGTTAACATCACTAGAACACTGTCATTGAAGCTCCAAAACAGTCTTCCACTAGTCTAAAGTTAACAGACTGTACATTATATGTATGGAGTTTTTATGACTTGTACTCACTACTGTGACACTATATTCATATGGTGGTAGACTGTACATTATATGTATGGAGTTTTTATGT
>NW_013900140.1:0-249 GCF_000517525.1 Limulus polyphemus
TTTTTTTCCTAATACTTGTTTGTTTACGTTTTATAAGATTGCGTGTGGGTTATTGGGTTATATAGCGTATTCTGAAGTTTTATAACTTTAGCATAGAATAATAATAAAATAGGTAGACAAAGATCGTGTTGACTGTTTTGTTCTATCAAATGATAAAATTATAGTTATTGGTAGAACTATGTAGGCGTTAGGCCTGTTGAAGAAAGATGATGGTGAACGAAAATAAGAAATCTCGGTTTTGGATATTCT
>NW_013900141.1:0-253 GCF_000517525.1 Limulus polyphemus
AAGGAAACCAGTAGTGGTTCGTGTTGATAGACGCCTACCAACCCCAGTTGTGGAAGTCCCAATAGCTAAGTGTAAAATGCGAAACACACACATGGTGCCTATGTGACAGGAAAGCTGGATGGCCAAAGGTGCAACTTTGTCATAGATTCTGCATCTCAGCAAATCCTTGTGAGTATCAAGGTGCTGGATCACAAAGAAGTACCAGAAACTGTACAGAAGCTTTGTGGTGTGACAGGACACTATGCAAGGTTGT
>NW_013900142.1:0-253 GCF_000517525.1 Limulus polyphemus
GTATCACTGTGGAGGTAGCTTTTCCGAAGTGACATCAGCAGTGGTGAAACTTACATTGTCTTTAAGATAAAATGCCCCATTTGCAGAATAATGTTGGAAAACTATATCGTATCAATGTGGTGGTAGTAGCTTTTACGAAGTGATATCAGCAGTGGTGAAACTTACATTGTCTTTAAGATAAAATGCCCCATTTGCAGAATAATGTTGGAAAACTATATCGTATCAATGTGGTGGTAGCTTTTCCGAAGTGACA
>NW_013900143.1:0-253 GCF_000517525.1 Limulus polyphemus
GTAGTGTGACACGGTGCTCCATCTTCCTGGAACGACCTTGTGTTCTTGTCCACGAAACCCGAGCAATAAAGTGGCAAGAGTCCTTCCTCCAATATTTCGACGTATTTCGCAAAATTTATGTTGCCAACGCACTCCACTAAGCTCGATTTTCCACCAACTCAAACAGCTCCCCAAACCATCACGCTGAAACCACCATGCTTCACAGTTAGCTGCAATCTGTTGAGCCAAAACTCTTGGTGAGGCATTCTCCAGA
>NW_013900144.1:0-253 GCF_000517525.1 Limulus polyphemus
ATTTTTGACAGCCAACCTTCCTGAGGAAGATGACACATAATGATGATGACAGGGAAAAAAGAAAAGAAGTGTTGTTGACAAGAAACAAAGAATGCAGGTAAATAATTTAACAACATTTGGATGTGTTGTATGAATAGGTCTATATTTTATAAGTCTAAGATACATGTTTTACATATAGTCTTTGCACACGGAGTTCCTGTCCATGCGGTACATGATTCCAGTAACTTTTTTACTCATTTACTCACACTAATTG
>NW_013900145.1:0-253 GCF_000517525.1 Limulus polyphemus
ACCTAGGTGTAACTATAGTTACTGAATGTGTAACCCATACTCATCTTTAGCGTTATTTGGTACAACAACTCCACGAACACCAAGGTTTAGCTTTAGTTACCGAATTTATGACCACCATACTCATCTTTAGCCTTACTTGGAACAACTACTCCATGAACACCTAGGTGTAACTCTAGTTACCGAATTTATAACCACCATACCCATCTTTAGCCTTACTTGGTACAACTACTCCATCAACACCTAGGGTTAACTC
>NW_013900146.1:0-254 GCF_000517525.1 Limulus polyphemus
GGCCTCACTTGAAAAAAAAATAATGTGATATTGTAAGGTGTAATGACACTACCTCCTTGTCTGGCTTCACTAGAAGAAACAATAATGTTATATTGTAAGGTGTAATGACACTACTTACTTGTCTGGCCTCACTAGCAGAAATAATAATGTTATATTGTAAGGTGTAATGACACTACTTACTTGTTTGGCCTCACTAGAAGAAAGAATAATGTTATATTGTAAGGTGTAATGACACTACTTACTTGTCTGGCCTC
>NW_013900147.1:0-427 GCF_000517525.1 Limulus polyphemus
AATGTTTTTCGACAATACTATAATATCTCAATTTTGAGTTTTCCGACGAAATAAGCACTATCGGATGTTTTTCTATTAATTTTGCGTCAAAAAACCCTTTTGTTCATTTTCCAAAAAATTCATATTTTCACCAAAAACCAAAGGCTATAGCCCATGTTTTTCCCAAATTTTGAAAAATTGTTTTCTTCATATTTCAATACAAAGATGCCCTTGATGTAAGACTTTCAAAATAGAGATCCTTTTATTAAAATTCGCTAATATAATTGAAGACAAAAAAAAACAACATTGAAATCGACACTATCCGAAATTTTGATAAGAGATTATGAAATAACTATTTAAACAAAGAAGAGCTTTAAGAATATTATCATTCAAACAAAACTCCAACATATAAAAGGCCATGACGTCTTCTTATCAAATAAACTCCACC
>NW_013900148.1:0-252 GCF_000517525.1 Limulus polyphemus
GTACCAGTACGTCGTTCCATTTGGACGGATCTTCTCGAAATTTTTTCAGTAAGGTTCATTGCATGCTTGCGAATTTACATGCAAAATTCTAGTCCTTTTATTATCATTTTTGCGAATTTTGTGGTCGTTTTATGTTACTCTTTTATTGGCTTTTCTGAAAGCGTATGTGTACTGCAGTGAAGCTTTTGGTTACTGATTGTTTTTCGATTTCTTGTTACCAGAGGGTCCTAAATTGATGATTCTTCACCAAAT
>NW_013900149.1:0-253 GCF_000517525.1 Limulus polyphemus
GTTTACTGTTGTAACGGTCTTTTAGTCTTCCGTCCACTAATTTTTTTTGACATTGATATGGGTCATTTTAGTCAGTTTTCCACTGTATTTTGTCGACTGTTATAACGGACTTTTAGTCTTCCTTTCTCGAGATTTTGTTGACATTGATAAGGGTCCTTTAAATCAATTTTCCACTAGATTTTGTTGACTTTGAAAACGTGTTTTTAGTTTTCGTCCACTCGAATTTGTCGACTTTCATAACTTTCTTTTTAGG
>NW_013900150.1:0-253 GCF_000517525.1 Limulus polyphemus
CATGAGGATTATACCATACTTTAATAAGACATGAGTAAAATACATGAATACGATTATTATACCATACTTTATTAAGACATGGGTAAAATACATAGACACGATGATTATACCATACGTTATTAAGACATGGGTAAAATACATAGACACAATGATTTTAACATACTTTATTAAAACATGGGTAAAATACATAAACACGATTATTATACCATACTTTATTAAGACATGGGTAAAATACATCATCACGTTGATTATA
>NW_013900151.1:0-253 GCF_000517525.1 Limulus polyphemus
GTAAAGTGATGGTACAGAGTGTGTAAAGTGATGGTACAGAGTGTGTAAAGTGATGGTACAGAGTGTGTAAAGTGACTGTACAGAGTGTGTAAAGTGACGGTACAGTGTGTGTAAAGTGACTATACAGAGTGTGTAAAGTGACTATACAGAGTGTGTAAAGTGACTGTACAGAGTGTGTAAAGTGACGGTACAGTGTGTGTAAAGTGACTATACAGAGTGTGTAAAGTGACTACACAGAGTGTGTAAAGTGACT
>NW_013900152.1:0-253 GCF_000517525.1 Limulus polyphemus
CAGTACCTCTGTGCTGGACTTAAGGTAGGATTCAAATTCGAGAGTTCTGGCCATTGCATCCTGCATGGTAGAGGGGTGTGCTTGCTTCACTTGTATCTTAAGTTGTGGACTGTCCAAGGCATCTACGAACTGATCCCTCAGCAACAACTTGAGGAGATCGGGTGGTGCAGTTGGGAAGGCCTTGTGTGCCGTGGTTTCCAAGTCCTGTGCCAGCTCTTGCAGGCTCTCCCCTTTAGTCACGGACTCTTGTCCT
>NW_013900153.1:0-253 GCF_000517525.1 Limulus polyphemus
CCATCCTTTCCAATAACACTTTCACAAACTCTGACACATTCTCAGGCAACACTTCATAAGGTGGGCGTCCTGTTAACAGATCCACTGGCAACCGAAGTTCCCGACCAAACATCAACTTTGCTGGAGTGTATCCAATGGTTTCATGCTCTGCTGTCCTATAGGCCATCAACAGTGGAGGAAGTAAGACATCCCAGTCATCTTGGTGGCTATTACAAAACTTTGCCAATTCCTGTCCCAATGTCCAGTTGTACTT
>NW_013900154.1:0-244 GCF_000517525.1 Limulus polyphemus
GAGATTTCCCTTCTCTGTATTCAATATCATAATTATACTGGTCTATCTTTCCGATCCAACATGACAGTTGTCCCTCTGGGTTCTTTAATGATCTTAACTAGTGTAACGCAGCATGGTCTGTCATGATGGTAAACCTAGCCCCATAGAGGTAAGGATAGAAATATGTCAGACTCTTTACTATAGCAAGGAGTTCCCTCCGTGTTACACAGTAGTTCCTCTCTGGTCTACTCAGGACCCTACTGAA
>NW_013900155.1:0-253 GCF_000517525.1 Limulus polyphemus
TATATTTTATTAATCAGCTGAACAATATATTCTCTTAATCAGCTGACCAATATATTTTATTAATCAGCTGAACAATATATTTTATTAATCAGCTGAACAATATATTTTATTAATCACCTGAACAATATATTTTATTAATCAGCTGAACAATATATTTTATTAATCACCTGAACAATATATTCTCTTAATCAGCTGAACAATATATTTTATTAATCACCTGAATAATATATTTTATTAATCAGCTGAACAATAT
>NW_013900156.1:0-253 GCF_000517525.1 Limulus polyphemus
ATCTATCAAATGACATATTGTATAACATTGTGTGTTGAACAGTTAATCGTCAATTTCACTCAGAGTAGCATAGGTAGAAAGCCAGAAAAATATTGAGAGGTAAGGGAATCTGTATACTTTTGCCTGTTATTAGTTTATATTCTTTAGTGCATTATTTAATTAAATAAAAATTATTAAGTGGATTATTATAATTACTATAAAAAATCAGGCTTAACTGCCCTCGACAGTCAACGGCAAGAAAAAGAGATCGGGT
>NW_013900157.1:0-253 GCF_000517525.1 Limulus polyphemus
CCTACTACAGTAGCATTGTTATACCTACTACAGTGGTATTGTTATACCTACTACAGTAGTATTGTTATACCTACTAAAGTAGTATTGTTATACTTACTACAGTAGTATTGTTATACCTACTACAGTAGTATTGTTATACCTACTACAGTGGTATTGTTATACCTACTACAGTAGTATTGTTATACCTACTACAGTAGCATTGTTATACCTACTACAGTGGTATTGTTATACCTACTACAGTGATATTGTTATA
>NW_013900158.1:0-253 GCF_000517525.1 Limulus polyphemus
TTTATAAGTTTTGTTATTGCAACAGTGAAGAGCGACAGCACACTAAAAACAAGTATCTGAATGGTACAACAACGTTCGATCAATAAGAGAATCCGGTTAGCAGAGATGTTTGACAGGTACAGTAGGTCATGTGACTAGGCATAACTAGTGGTTAGAACGCCCGACTCACAATTGGGGGCTCAAATCACTTCCTTTCACCCGTGGGGGCATTATAATGTTACGGTTAGTTCCACTAATCGTTGGTAAAAGAGAA
>NW_013900159.1:0-253 GCF_000517525.1 Limulus polyphemus
CATACCTATCAAGTAAAATCTCTTTCGTAGGTGACTCAATGTCTTCTTAACACCGAGATGTCCTCCCGTTAAACTATTATGGGATTGACGCAGCACAACTTCCCGTAACTGTTTGCCAGGTCGTCACTTTCCCATCTGCAGTTTCCCATCTCCAGACAAAAATACCATCTTCAAGCTTCAACTGGTCCCATTGTGCCCAATAGTTCTTTGTCACAGGGCTTCCAAGCAGCGTGCAAAACACTTGCTTGTAGAT
>NW_013900160.1:0-250 GCF_000517525.1 Limulus polyphemus
TTTTTTTTCTTTCGTAAACAAAGTGCAAATTATTTTACTTCCACTATCTTAACGGGAATTTTAATTGAATCATTTAATTTAAATTAAAAATTATCTCGTTAAGGAAAATATGAAAAAATAAAGAAACGAATGGTGAATGTATATAGTATAATTTAACCATTGTTTATTAATTTTACAAACCTAAATTGTCTTTTGATTGTTGTTTTATTCGCTTCTGCCTCTAGCTTTATGATATAAATAAAAATGATTT
>NW_013900161.1:0-253 GCF_000517525.1 Limulus polyphemus
GTTATCATTATCCCTTGAAATTAGCTTTCTTACAGAAATTTGATGTTCCTTTTAAAATTTTAAGTACAGGGTGAAACAGGAATTACCAGCCAGTAATAGATAACCAATAAATATTACAGTTGGAATCTCGTTGTATTTAGAACTTGGTTATAAATACAACTTTCCTTAGTCTATTGAAGTACTACATTAAGAAACAAACAAGTAAAGAAAAAAAAACATTTTCCAAAAAGGAAGAAATATAGGGATGGCTAAT
>NW_013900162.1:0-253 GCF_000517525.1 Limulus polyphemus
AGGCACATCTGGACCTGGTCTCACTCTAACTGCCATTATTTAGACCACCCATACTCATGTTAATTAATGTGACACAACATTAAGAAAATCAATACAGATGAGTGTATATGCTGGTGAATCATGCTTATGAGCACCATATACATTACTGGCAGTTGCTAAATCACATTTAAAAACTCGATAGGTTTAACTACATAAACACTTCAAGAGACAAGTCTGAAATTGCTCGAATGAAAATTACACACACTGTGGAGGA
>NW_013900163.1:0-254 GCF_000517525.1 Limulus polyphemus
CAGCTGGTCATCACCACCACCGCCAACGCTTTTACCAACGAATAGTGGGATTGACCGTCACATTATAACGCCCCACGGCTGAAAACGCGACCCTCATATTGCGGGTCGAGCGCCCTAACCACCTGGCCATGCCAGGCCTATTTCTGGAGAAATAAAAAACACAGACTTTTGTTTTTTTTTAATTTCGCGCAAAGCTACACGAAGACTATCTGCGCTAGCCTTCCCTAATTTAGCAGTGAAAGACTAGAGGGAAG
>NW_013900164.1:0-356 GCF_000517525.1 Limulus polyphemus
GTTTTCAAGAGGATGAAAAGACCAAGTGAGTGTATGTTGTTTACAGTGTAGGTCTACTGATTACGGTGATTAGAAAATAATCTACAATAGACAAAGCTATAAGTGTTTATTTTTGGGTTGGTATTTTTTTCACCAGCTTCATGTATTGAAAATTTGAATAACTGCCAAACTTGAACCATTTCTGAAATTTCTTATCCTTTTGATATCAATATTAAAGTGGTCAATCTGAGTTCATCTACTAAGGTTTATCAGAAAAATGGGTCAGCCAGTTTTTTGTAACAACTTGTGAGGTCAAGACACCAGACAGTAATCTGTTCTATATACATACTGGTACTGACTATCTAAGGCTCCATTGT
>NW_013900165.1:0-252 GCF_000517525.1 Limulus polyphemus
CATTGGAAGCTATAACTGTGATTGTTATAACGCTAACTAATCGGGAAACTTAAGGTATTTGACCAGAAACGTTTATAAATTTCGAACATTACAAACCATTTAACTTCAGAGGATTCACATCGGACATTAGTACATGTAAGAAAACATTGCTTAACGTCATCGGTGGAAACTCGACCTGTAATCGGCGTGTGATCAGCGAGAACAACAGGGCTAGCTAGCTCCCTGTTAAGTGAATTATACCTAAGTACAACT
>NW_013900166.1:0-251 GCF_000517525.1 Limulus polyphemus
CTTTATAATGGAATTGTCAAACAAACAGATACATAACAAATTGGTGTCAGAGAGTGGGACGGGAAAAAAAGAAGATGGAAACGAGAGGTGGCAAATCAAACTACAGCCTAGCAGATTTGATGGCAGCAATATAAGAACAGCAAAAGAAACAAGAAGAACGAGAAAAGAAACAAGAGGAGAGATTACAGCAGTTGTTGGAGGAAGAAGAAAGAACAAGAAGAACGAGAAAGAAACAAGAAGAGAGACTACAG
>NW_013900167.1:0-252 GCF_000517525.1 Limulus polyphemus
TTGAATGATGTTATTCTTAAAGCTCTTCTTTGTTTATATTATAATTGAAGACAAAAAAACAACTACAATAAAATCGACACTATCCGAAACTTTGATAAGAGATTATGAAATAACTATTTGTGATTTTCATAAAAAAACTCTATTTTGAAAGTCTTACATCAAGGGTTTTTTTTTGTTGAAATATAAAGAAAATGTATTTTTTTCAAAATTTGGGAAAAAACATGGGCTATAGCCTTTGGTTTTAGGTGAAAA
>NW_013900168.1:0-252 GCF_000517525.1 Limulus polyphemus
AACTCTACCAAACCGGTAATTTGGTTTAATAATTCAAGTGTGAACTCTACTAAACCGGTAATTTGGTTTAATAATTCAAGTGTGAACTCTACTAAACCGGTAATTTGGTTTAATAATTCAAGTGTGAACTCTACTAAACCGGTAATTTGGTTTAATAATTCAAGTGTGAACTCTACTAAACCGGTAATTTGGTTTAATAATTCAAGTGTGAACTCTACCAAACCGGTAATTTGGTTTAATAATTCAAGTGTG
>NW_013900169.1:0-250 GCF_000517525.1 Limulus polyphemus
GTAGAGTTTCTTCTTCGACGGTGGCTTTTTCAGGTGGCAAGTCTTCAGCAGCGTCATTTGTTCCTTTGTTCACTTCGTCCCAACTGAAATGTCCTGGTCCGTGATAACGCCAAAGCCTGTTGGCATGCACCACTTTTGGCTTACCTCGCTGACCACAGTTTATCCGGAAAGTCACGTCTGGGAGACGATCCACTATGTCATATGGGCCTTCCCATTGGAGAAGTACAACTTAGGGTTCTTCCTGGGATTT
>NW_013900170.1:0-252 GCF_000517525.1 Limulus polyphemus
ACTATATTACGATAATGGTTTAGTCCAGATCTGTATCAACAAGAGTGCTGACATAAGGTTTCTGTATTTTATAATAGTGGCTCAGTCCGGACCAGTGTCAACAAGAGTGCTGACATAAGGTTTCTGTATTTTATAATAGTGGCTCAGTCCTGTCCAGTGTCAACAAGAGTACTGACATAATGTTTCTGTATTTTACGATAGTTGCTCAGTCCAGACCAATGTCAGCAAGAGTACTGACATAATGTTTTCACT
>NW_013900171.1:0-740 GCF_000517525.1 Limulus polyphemus
ATAAAAACAGTAAAATCGAATCTAGCCGAAATTTTGATAAAAAATTATGAAATAACTATTGGGAATTTTGATGAAAGGATATCCATTTTGAAACTCTTACATCAAAGGCATATTTCTATTCAAATATGAGGAAAATCAATTTTTTTTCAAAATTTACGAAAAAACATGGGCTATAGCTTTGGCTTTTACCTTTTTTTCTCTGGGTTAGCAAAAGTTGAATATTTTTAGCTTTTCACTGGACATATTATTTTTCGTTATTATTATAATGTCTCAACTTCAAGTTTACCGACGAAAGGAGCACTATCCGATATTTTTCTATTAATTTTGCGTCAAAAAAGCACTTTTTTCCACTTTTCAAAAAAATTCATATTTTTTAACTAAAAGCCAAGGCTATAGCCCATGTTTTTTCGTAAATTTTGAGAAAAAAGGGTGAAAAGGTGGAGTTTATTTATGTTTTTTCGTAAATTTTGAGAAAAATTGTTTTTCTTTATATTTCATTACAGAGATGCCCTTGATGTAAGAGTTTCAAAATGGATATCCTTTCATCAAAATTCCCAATAGTTATTTCATAATCTTTTATCAAAATTTCGGCTAGATTCGATTTTACTGGTTTTTATGGTATTCAGTAAAAAAAGGATAGCTTTCAAAATGAGATTATTCAAACAAAATCCAAATATCTTAAGGCCCATGACGTGATCTTATCGGCTTTTCGTTAAAAAATATGAATTTTTCTGAAAAGT
>NW_013900172.1:0-253 GCF_000517525.1 Limulus polyphemus
GTACATTTCTCGTCACTATAAAATTAACTACTTTTATAATACATGCTATCTTGAAACAGAATCGTAAATTACCCGCAACTCAAGTAACTACCGTTCACTTTTCCAACACCTGGCTTTTTTCTGCCAGGCTTATATACTAACAAAGAGGCGTCTCAAAAACATGTGCAGTTCCCCGATAATTTAACAAACTCAGTCACACATGTGTCAGCAGTGTCACGTGACTTCCGCTGTCGTAACAATGCCTCTTCCATAG
>NW_013900173.1:0-320 GCF_000517525.1 Limulus polyphemus
ATCATGAACAAAAATAAAACTTATTCATTTATAAAAATCACATATTTCTAATGATAAAGAGAAAAACTTTAACCACGAGTTAAGTTACGCTCTTTTAATAATAAAGTTTTGAAATAAGGTGTTTTATTGTCATTGTTATATAATTTGATGTCATATATAAAAGAAATGTGTTAGTGATACAAATCATGAAATGAAAAATAAACCCAAATCTTGAAATACAGCAAATTAGAACTCCTTCTATTCCTGGAATAAGAAGAGCTGATTCTGAACTATGAAAGTTACGAACACGTTACACTGACGTTTATATAAACTTTGTTAGG
>NW_013900174.1:0-253 GCF_000517525.1 Limulus polyphemus
GGAGCAGAAAGCAGTAATATCTGGCAACGAGCTTGAAGGGACAACCACTGGAAATACTTGGACAAGTTGACAGCAGCTGACAGACACAACTATAGAACACTGGTGTCAGCTCTAGAACTCAGGTATGGAACCCAAAACCAATCAGAAGTCTACAGGGCCAGGTTCAGGACGAGAGTCAGTGCTAAAGGGGAGAGCCTGCAAGAGCTGGCACAGGACTTGGAGAGCATGGCACACAAGGCCTACCCAACTGCAC
>NW_013900175.1:0-253 GCF_000517525.1 Limulus polyphemus
GTTCCCACGAAACTTTAGCGACACAAGTTCTTTCTTAATAAAACTGGTTTATTCTTTCTGAATATAACTTTACCGATACACTTATTTTCAACAGTCGCTCTATAACAAACACTATAACAACGA
This sequence comes from Limulus polyphemus, assembly GCF_000517525.1. NCBI lineage: Eukaryota > Metazoa > Arthropoda > Merostomata > Xiphosura > Limulidae > Limulus > Limulus polyphemus. The sequence goes on from NW_013900175.1 coordinate 124, forward strand.
ACGAACGTTAACTTCAACAATACTTTCTGACTGCAGTTCAATTACTCACTACCTACACACGTTGTCCCGTCACGTTGTGAGCCTCTTATATATATATACCAGACTAACATATATCTAGTAAATGCTAGGG
>NW_013900176.1:0-253 GCF_000517525.1 Limulus polyphemus
ATATTGCTTTCATTGCAGTCAATAAGAACAAGCGATGAATCACTTTAATTGTAACCAATAAGAACAAGCGCTCAATCACTTTAATTGTAACCAATAAGAACAAGCGCTGAATCACTTTAATTGTAACCAATAAGAACAAGCGATGAGTCACTTTAATTGTAACCAATAACAACAAGCGCTGAATCACTTTAATTGTAACCAATAAGAACAAGCGCTGAATCACTTTAATTGTAGCCAATAAGTAGCAAACGCT
>NW_013900177.1:0-642 GCF_000517525.1 Limulus polyphemus
TGATTCCAATAATGGCTTCTTTAACCAAGCTGGGTGTGATGAGTTAGTGATTCCAATAATGGCTTCTTTAACCAGGCTGGGTGTGATGAGTTAGTGATTCCAACAATGGCTTCTTTAACCAGGCTGGGTGTGATGAGTTAGTGATTCCAGTAATGGCTTCTTTAACCAAGCTGGGTGTGATGAGTTTGTGATTCCAACAATGGCTTCTTTAACCAGGCTGGGTGTGATGAGTTAGTGATTCCAATAATGGCTTCTTTAACCAGGCTGGGTGTGATGAGTTAGTGATTCCAATAATGGCTTCTTTAACCAAGCTGGGTGTGATGAGTTAGTGATTCCAACAATGGCTTATTTAACCAGGCTGGGTGTGATGAGTTAGTGATTCCAGTAATGGCTTCTTTAACCAGGCTGGGTGTGATGAGTCAATAATTCCAATAATGGCTTCTTTAACCAGGCTGGGTGTGATGAGTTTGTGATTCCAACAATGGCTTCTTTAACCAGGCTTGAGTTAGTGATTCCAACAATGGCTTCTTTAACCAGGCTGGGTGTGATGAGTTTGTGATTCCAACAATGGCTTCTTTAACCAGGCTGGGTGTGATGAGTTTGTGATTCCAACAATGGCTTCTTTAACCAGGCTGGGTGTGG
>NW_013900178.1:0-381 GCF_000517525.1 Limulus polyphemus
CCAGTAGATACGGTTGGATACAGAGTATCTACTGGCACAATTCAGTTGTTTTTGTAGTACACTGGTTGGATACAGAGTATCTACTGGCACAATTCAGTTGTTTTTGTAGTACACTGGTTGGATACAGAGGTGTACTACAAAAACAACTGAACTGTACCAGTAGATACTCTGTATCCAACAGGTGTACTACAAAAACAACTGAATTGTACCAGTAGATACTCTGTATCCAATCGATGTACTACAAAAACAACTGAATTGTACCAGTAGATACTCTGTATCCAACCGGTGTACTACAAAAACAACTGAATTGTGCCAGTAGATAGTCTGTATCCAACCGGTGTACTACAATAACAACTGAATTGTGTCAGTAGATACTCTGTA
>NW_013900179.1:0-247 GCF_000517525.1 Limulus polyphemus
CCCCATCTAATAATTATACTCAAATCTCTGTCCCCCATCTAATAATTATAGTCAAATCTCTATCCTCCATCTAATAATTATACTCAAATCTCTGTCCCCATCTAATAATTATACTCAAATCTCTGTACCCCATCTAATAATCATACTCAAATCTCTGTCCCCATCTAATAATCATACTCAAATCTCTGTCCCCATCTAATAATCATACTCAAATCTCTATCCCCCATCTAATAATTATACTCAAATC
>NW_013900180.1:0-253 GCF_000517525.1 Limulus polyphemus
ATTCTTCACCAAATTTGGTATGTAGGTACACTTTAACGTTGCGTATTAATATGCAGAGTTTTACCTTCCTACTGTTTGTATTAAAGGAGTTATGGAACGTTTTTTGTTTTGTACCAGTACTTCGTTCCATTTGGACGGATCATCTCCAAATTTTGTATGAACGTTCGTTGCATACTTGCGTATTTACATGCAAAATTCTAGCCTTCTATTATCATTTTTGCGACTTTTGTTTTCGTTTTATGTTACTCTTTTA
>NW_013900181.1:0-252 GCF_000517525.1 Limulus polyphemus
TGCCAGTACACAGTGTCGTTAAATCTTGTGTCTTCTTATTGACAGTACATAGTATTCTTAAATCTTGGGTCTTCTTATGGACAGTACACAGTATCGTTAAATCTTGTGTCTTCTTATTGACAGTACACAGTATCGTTAAATCTTGTGTCTTCTTATTGACAGTACACAGTATCGTTAAATCTTGTGTCTTCTTATTGACAGTACACAGTATCGTAAATCTTGTGTCTTCTTATTGACAGTACACAGTATCGT
>NW_013900182.1:0-253 GCF_000517525.1 Limulus polyphemus
CTACTAACACTGCTACACGTTGTTTACACACGAATAATACTGCTACACGTTGTTTACACACGAATAACACTGCTACACGTTGTTTTACACACGAATAACACTGCTACACGTTGTTTTACACACTATTAACACTGCTACACGTTGTTTTACACACGAATAACACTGCTACACGTTGTTTTATACACGAATAACACTGCTACACGTTGTTTTACATACTACTAACACTGCTACACGTTGTTTACACACGAATAAC
>NW_013900183.1:0-252 GCF_000517525.1 Limulus polyphemus
GTTTTGTATGTAGTAAGGTGAGACTATACATTTAAAACGTTTTGTATGTAGTAAAGTGAAACTATACATTTAAAACGTTTTGTATGTAGTAAGGTGAGACCATACATTTAAAACGTTTTGTATGTAGTAAAGTGAGACTATACATTTAAAACGTTTTGTATGTAGTAAGGTGAAACTATACATTTAAAACGTTTTGTATGTAGTAAGGTGAGGCTATACATTTAAAACGTTTTGTATGTAGTAAAGTGAGAC
>NW_013900184.1:0-684 GCF_000517525.1 Limulus polyphemus
GTCAATGCTATAATGTCTCTTTTTCTAGATTCGGACGAAATAAGCACTATAGGATATTTTTCTATTAATTTTGCGTCAAAAAAAAACTTTTTCCATTTTCCAAAAAAATTCATATTTTCACCAAAAACCAAAGGCTATAGCCCATGTTTTTCCCAAATTTTGAAAAAAATTGTTTCCCGAAATTTTGATAAGAGATTATGAAATAACTATTGGGAATTTTAATAAAAAAATCTCTATTTAGAAAGTCTTACATCAAGGGCATCTTTGTATTGAAATATGAAGAACAGTGTCGATTTCAATGTTGTTCTTTTTTTGTCTTCAATTATAGTATAAACAAAGAAAGCTCTTTTGGAAATTTGTTTATATGATAATATTCTTCAATCCAAAAGGTGGAGTTTATTTGATAAGAAGACGTCATGGCCGTTTATATGTTTTTACTCTGGGTTAGCGAAAGTTCAATTTTTTTAGCTTTTATAGTGATATATTATTTTTCGTCAATGCTATAATGTCTCAAATTTCTAGATTCCGACGAAATAAGCACTATAGGATATTTTTCTATTAATTTTGCGTCAAAAAACACTTTTATCCATTTTCGAAAAAAATTCATATTTTCACCAAACACCAAAGGCTATAGCCCATGTTTTTTCCCAAATTTTGAAAAAAATTGTTTTTCTTCGTATTTCA
>NW_013900185.1:0-252 GCF_000517525.1 Limulus polyphemus
GTACTGTCAATAAGAAGACACACGATTTAACAATACTGTGTACTGTCAATAAAACGACACAAGATCTAACAATACTGTGTACTGTCAATAAGAAGACACAAGATTTAACAATACTGTGTACTGTCAATAAGAAGACACAATATTTATTAATACTGTGTACTATCAATAAGAACACACAAGATTATAACTATACTGTGTACTGTACAATAAGAAGACACAAGTATTTAACAATACTGTGTACTGTACAATAAG
>NW_013900186.1:0-253 GCF_000517525.1 Limulus polyphemus
GAGTGAGGGTTAGAACGTGGTAGTAAATAGTTTTGTGTTAAAGGTGAGTGAGGGTTATAACGTGGTGGTAAACAGTTTTGTGTTAAAGGTGAGTGACGGTTATAACGTGGTGGTAAACAGTTTTGTGTTAAAGGTGAGTGAGGGTTATAACGTGGTGGTAAACAGTTTTGTGTTAAAGGTGAGTGAGGGTTAGAACGTGGTAGTAAATAGTTTTGTGTTAAAGGTGAGTGAGGGTTATAACGTGGTGGTAAAC
>NW_013900187.1:0-252 GCF_000517525.1 Limulus polyphemus
GAATAACATCATGGAAGTAATTATACTCAAAGAATAACATCATGGAAGTAATTATAGTCAAAGAATAACATCATGGAAGTAATTATAGTCAAAGAATAACACCATTGAAATAATTATAGTCAAAGAATAACACCATTGAGGTAATTATAGTCAAAGAATAACATCATGGAAGTAATTATAGTCAAAGAATAACACCATGGAAGTAATTATAGCCAAAGAATAACACCATGGAAGTAATTATAGTCAAAGAAT
>NW_013900188.1:0-251 GCF_000517525.1 Limulus polyphemus
GACAGTACACAGTATCGTTAAATCTTGTGTCTTCTTATTGACAGTACACAGTATTGTTAAATCTTGTGTCTTCTTATTGACAGTACACAGTATCGTTAAATCTTGTGTCTTCTTATTGACAGGACACATTATTATTAAATCTTTGTGTTTTCTTACTGACAGTACACATTATCGTTGAATATTGTGTCTTCTTATTGACAGTACACAGTATTGTTAAATCTTGTGTGTTCTTATTGACAGTACACAATATT
>NW_013900189.1:0-247 GCF_000517525.1 Limulus polyphemus
GGCGTCACACTAGTCATGTGACTTCGCTTACGCAACATTATCACACAAATTTACAAATACTATAGAGCTGAAGGAAGAGTAGTTTTTAACACAATAGGGGTAGGGGGAAGATTTTTGAAGCTTTCTAATGGTTTTTTGTTTTTCAAATATTTCAGGATGCTATTTAAATTGACAATTAAAAATTGATGAATAAATGTATATTTATCTAGCCTCTACATTATTATTGATATATTTCTTTTATTGTATT
>NW_013900190.1:0-253 GCF_000517525.1 Limulus polyphemus
ATATCGCGAGCCTGCTAACATAGGCATCACCCGTGGAACATGGTAAGCTAGAAGGGTGATAAGATAGACGAGTTCCGAGAAAGGAGGTCCAAAATTCGAAAATAAGGAGCCCTAGACCACATGCCTCCTTGATGACAAATACGTATAAGACACCACTGTGGAATAGTCGGAGTGAAGTCTGACGATTTACCCCTTAAGAAGCCCAGACCATGAGACCTTGCCTGTTGAAGAGCAACAAGGATGACAGCATTGT
>NW_013900191.1:0-253 GCF_000517525.1 Limulus polyphemus
ATGTATATCTACTTCTTTCTATTACTATCTATCGTATATTTGATGTATATCTACTTCTTTCTATTACTGTCAATTGTATATTTGATGTATATCTACTTCTTTCTATTACTGTCAATTGTATATTTGATGTATATCTACTTCTTTCTGTTACTGTCTATTGTATATTTGATGTATATCTACTTCTTTCTATTACAGTCTATCTTATGTTTGTATGTATATCTACTTCTTTCTGTTACAGTCTATCTTATGTTTG
>NW_013900192.1:0-388 GCF_000517525.1 Limulus polyphemus
TGTATCTCTTATAATGACAAAACTAATGTAATAATCAGAAGACTACATCTGTTATAATGACAAAATCGTAATGTTTATAACATATACAGTCTTCTGATTATTCGGTTTTGTCTAAGTCTTCTGATTATTACATTAGTATCTGTTATAATGACAAATTGTAATATAGTAATCAGAGACTGTATCTGTTATAATGACAAAACAGTAATGTAATAATCAGAAGACTGTATCTGTTATAATGACAAAACTGTAATGTAATAATCAGAAGACTGTATCTGTTATAATGACAAAATTGTAATATAGTAATCAGAGGACTATATCTGTTATAATGACAAAACTTTAATGTAATAATCAGAAGACTGTATCTGTTATAATGACAAAACCGTAATGT
>NW_013900193.1:0-253 GCF_000517525.1 Limulus polyphemus
TGCTATGAGATTAAATCTTGAAACAATTTTACATCAAATATAGCTTAAACTATTATATGGCTATTCACATAAAATCCACAAACAGCCAAATCATCATGCTGTTGTAACACTGCAAGACCTAGATTAACTTAAATATGTATGTTTTATTATAGTAAAGTACTGTACTATCTAAATGTTAAATTATATTAGTGATTTAAACAACAACAGTAGTATATTAGATACAGAGTAGTTATTATTGGTTAAATTATATTAG
>NW_013900194.1:0-253 GCF_000517525.1 Limulus polyphemus
TTTACAGTGCAGAGTGTGTTTAAGTTTGTTATTGACAGTGCAGAGTGTGTTTAAGTTTGTTATTTACAGTGCAGAGTGTGTTTAATTTTGTTATTTACAGTGCAGAGAGTATTTAAGTTTGTTATTTACAGTGCAGAGTGTGTTTAAGTTTGTTACTGAAAGTGTAGAGTGTGTTTAAGTTTTCTATTTACTGTGCAGAGTGTGTTTAAGTTTCTATTTACAGTGCAGAGTGTGTTTAAGTTTGTTACTGAAA
>NW_013900195.1:0-253 GCF_000517525.1 Limulus polyphemus
GTATTCATTCAGTTTAATACACAAACATCTGTTGTATTTCTTCAGGTTATTACACAAACATCTGTTGTATTCATTCAGTTTAATACACAAACATCTGTTGTATTTCTTCAGGTTATTACACAAACATCTGTTGTTTTTCCTGAGTTTATTACACAAACATCTGTTGTATTTCTTCAGGTTATTACACAAACATCTGTTGTATTCATTCAGTTTAATACACAAACATCTGTTGTATTCCTTCAGTTTATTACAC
>NW_013900196.1:0-253 GCF_000517525.1 Limulus polyphemus
GTTCCTGTAGTACATAACATATAGTTCCTGTAGTACATAACATATAGTTCCTGTAGTACATAACATATAGTTCCTGTAGTACATAACATATAGTTCCTGTAGTACATAACATATAGTTCCTGTAGTACATAACCTACAGTTCCTGCAGCACATAACATATAGTTCCTGCAGCACATAACCTACAGTTCCTGCAGCACATAACCTACAGTTCCTGCAGCACATAACATATAGTTCCTGCAGTACATAACCTACA
>NW_013900197.1:0-253 GCF_000517525.1 Limulus polyphemus
TTTATAGAGGATAGTAAATGTCCATCCTGTTTATAATATTTATCTCTCGTGGATAGTAAATGTCCATCCTGTTTATAGTATTTATCTCTCATGGATAGTAAATGTCCATTGTGTTTATAATATTTAACTCTCATGGATAGCAAATGTATGTCCTGTTTATAGTATTTATCTCTCATGGACAGTAAATGTTTATAGTATTTATCTCTCATGGATAGTATATGTCTGTCCTGTTTATAGTATTTATCTCTCATGG
>NW_013900198.1:0-253 GCF_000517525.1 Limulus polyphemus
CCGAATACAACTTTACGATACACTTAATTTCAACAGTCGCTCTATAACAAACGCTATAATTCTCAACGAACGTCTCACGTGCTCAACAATATTCTCTCTCCGCAGTTCAATAACACATTGTTCCGTCACGTTGTGACCGTCTTATATATACAAGGCTAACACACATCTAGTAAACGCTAGAGCATTCATGAAGGAACAGGATATTTCAGGATATTACTAGCGTCATGTGACCCCGATGTCGTAACAATATCAA
>NW_013900199.1:0-253 GCF_000517525.1 Limulus polyphemus
ATTTAAAGCATGATTGTACTGTTTATCTACCGCTTCAACACGTTATTCTACATTTAGTTTAATTTAATAGAACTGTCAATGTTATCAAGATAATAAACAGATGTAAAAATAAAAGTAGGGCTATTTAAAGCATGATTATACTGTTTATTTACCGCTTCAACACGTTATTCTACATTTAGTTTAATTTAATAGAACTGTCAATGTTATCAAGATAATAAACAGACGTAAGAATGAAAGTAGGGCTATTTAAAGC
>NW_013900200.1:0-252 GCF_000517525.1 Limulus polyphemus
TTCTGTCAATAAGAAGACACAAGATTTATAAATACTGTGTACTATCAATAAGAACACAGAAGATTTAACGATACTGTGTACTGTCAATAAGAAGACACAAGATTTAACGATTCTGTGTACTGTCAATAATAAGACACAATATTCAACGATAATGTGTACTGTCAGTAAGAAAACACAAGATTTAACAATAATGTGTCCTGTCAATAAGAAGACACAAGTTTTAACGATACTGTGTACTGTCAATAATAAGAC
>NW_013900201.1:0-253 GCF_000517525.1 Limulus polyphemus
GATCACCATATCATTGGAATTGTATCTTTCACCTTGAAGAAGCCCTTTATGATTACTTGATATTTAGATATCACTTTCAGTGATATTTGTGGATATAATGCTTTTATATTTTTCAAAATGTTTTTCTTTATTTCGAAACTCAAAGGACCCATGAAGTTTAACACAACAACCAAAGGACGTTTAAATACATCTAAGAATTGTACTATGGAGTTGTTCACCTTTAGCAAGTTACTTGTTCACTATCTTGTTAACT
>NW_013900202.1:0-253 GCF_000517525.1 Limulus polyphemus
CAGCATAACTAGACAAGTACCTTTAATATTGATAATCTCTCTTAAAGATTTGTATTGAATTGTGATGAATATTATGTAACAACATTTTAATTTCTATTTTATAGTATGTTAACAGTTAGAAAGTTCCAGGTGAATGAGGAATCTCCACTTCAATGGTGGTCAAGCCAATGTTCCCAAGAGGTTTTGCAATTTACCACATTGGCAATTTACCACAATGGTAAGCAAGTATTTATCTACCAGTGACCATACCTAC
>NW_013900203.1:0-253 GCF_000517525.1 Limulus polyphemus
TCTCATGGGATTAACGCAGCACAACTTGTCGTAACTTTCTCGGTATAACTGTTTACCAAGTCGTCACTTTCCCATCTGCAGTTTCCCATCTCCGGAGAAGAATACCATCTTCAAGCTTCAACTGATCGCATTGCGCCCAATAGTTCTTTGTCCCAGGGCTTAGACTAGACACCTTCTCCCAAGCAGGGTGCAAACACTTGCTCCTAGAAAACCAATCATCAGCTTCAAATCTTGGTCTTTCTCCTGTTCTGCT
>NW_013900204.1:0-253 GCF_000517525.1 Limulus polyphemus
CCAGTACTGAAGTGCATCTGTACTTCGTAATAAACATACTGTCGAGAGTAACATGAAGTGAGAACAACACATAACTCATCTGTATAATTAGAAAAATAACTTACAGTAATATCAGTACTGAAGTGCATCTGTACTTCGTAATAAACATACTGTCGAGGGTAACATGAAGTGAGAACAACACATAACTCATCTGTATAATTAGAAAAATAACTTACAGCAATATCAGTACTGAAGTGCATCTGTACCTCGTAAT
>NW_013900205.1:0-253 GCF_000517525.1 Limulus polyphemus
AGGACACGGAGGATGTTCAGAGCCCTTGCACACTTGACACGCAGCTGCTTGATGTGTGGAATGAAGCTAAGCTTACGGTCAAATATAAGCCCCAAGAACTTTGCCTCAGGGACCACACGAATGACTATATCGCCGAGACGGAGCTCGGGATCGGGGTGGAGACCCCATTGGCGGCAAAAATGCATGCAAACGGTTTTAGAAAAAGAGAATTTAAAACCATTTGCAGTGGTCCATGTCAACAACCGATTGAGGG
>NW_013900206.1:0-270 GCF_000517525.1 Limulus polyphemus
TAGGTGTATTTATAGTTACCGAATTTATAACCATCATACTCATCTTTAGTCTTACTTTGTACAACAACTCCACGAACACCTAGGTGTAACTCTAGTTACCGAATTTATAACCACCATACTCCTCTTTAGCCTTACTTAGTACAACAACTCCACGAACACCTAGGTGTAACTCTAGTTACCGAATTTGTAACCACCGTACTCATTTTTAGCTTTATTTGTTACAACTACTCCATGATAACCTAGGTGTAACTGTTAGTTACAGAATTTAAG
>NW_013900207.1:0-252 GCF_000517525.1 Limulus polyphemus
CCAAGAGTAAAGCTGACTTACTCGGGGCTACTGTATAAGATATTACCTAATGAAGAGTAAAACTGAGTTACTCGGGGCTACTGTATAAGATATTACCTAATTAAGAGTAAAGCCGATTTACTCGGGGGTACTGTATAAGATATTACCTAATTAAGAGTTAAGCCGAGTTACTCGGGGCTACTGTATAAGATATTACCTAATCAAGAGTAAAACTGAGTTTCTCTGGGCTACTGTATAAGATATTACCTAATC
>NW_013900208.1:0-252 GCF_000517525.1 Limulus polyphemus
CCGAATCCTCTATTTTAAACTTATTTTTTGGGCAAATACAAAAAAAAAAACATGTGAAGCTATAAATCGTAACAGGGTGGTTAGGGAGCTCGACTCGCAATCTGTGGGTTGCGGGTTCGAATCCCCGTCACACCAAACATGCTCGCCCTTTCAGCCGTGGGGGCGTTATAATGTGACGGTCAATCCCACTATTCGTTGGTAAAAGAGTAGCCCAAAAGTTACCGGTGGGTGGTGATGACTAGCTGCCTTCCC
>NW_013900209.1:0-253 GCF_000517525.1 Limulus polyphemus
AAATCTTGTGTCTTCTTGTTGACAGTACACAGTATCGTTAAATCTGGTGTCTTCTTATTGAAAGTACACAGTATCGTTATCTCTTTTTTCTTCTTATTGACAGTACACAGTATCGTTAAATCTTGTGTCTTCTTATTGACAGTACACAGTATCGTTAAATCTTGTGTCTTCTTATTGACAGTACACAGTATCGTTAAATCTTGTGTCTTTTACTGATAGTACACAGTATTGTTAAATGGTGTATCTTCTTATT
>NW_013900210.1:0-253 GCF_000517525.1 Limulus polyphemus
AATTACGGGGCGCAAGTAACACTGCCCACAGTGACGTGAAATTGACGCAAGTAACACTGCCCACAGTGACGTGAAATTGACGCAAGTAACACTGCCCACAGTGACGTGAAATTGACGCAAGTAACACTGCCCACAGTGACGTGAAATTGACGCAAGTAACACTGCCCACAGTGACGTGAAATTGACGCAAGTAGCACTGCCCACTGTGACGTGAAATTGACGCAAGTAGCACTGCCCACTGTGACGTGAAATT
>NW_013900211.1:0-253 GCF_000517525.1 Limulus polyphemus
CATTCTGTTTTGATGGATGTGTAAATGGAAATGTTTTCTGCTCTCTTGTTTAGGCACTGGATTATACCACGTTTTATCGAGTTTGGATGATAGAACTGGAAGTATAGGTATCTGTTTATGTGGGAGGGTTTTCTGTATACAGTTGTGGTGATTTTTCCCTCTTGTCTGCTGATCAGCATGTCAAGAAATGATAAGCTGTTTTGTTCCTCTATTTCCATGGTGAAATGAATATTCTCCACAATCTACTAGAACA
>NW_013900212.1:0-252 GCF_000517525.1 Limulus polyphemus
CACTGAAAAAGTAGGAGTTATATAAAAAGGAAGTAAACGAAGGTGTAAGTTAGTCTCACTCAAAAGTAGGAGTTATATAAAAAAGGAAGTAAACAAAGGTGTAAGTTAGTCTCACTGAAAAAGTAGGAGTTATATAAAAAGGAAGTAAACGAAGGTGTAAGTTAGTCTCACGGAAAAAGTAGGAGTTATATAAAAAGGAAGTAAACAAAGGTGTAAGTTAGTCTCACTGAAAAGTAGGAGTTATATAAAAAG
>NW_013900213.1:0-254 GCF_000517525.1 Limulus polyphemus
TATATTCAAATATAAGCCAGTTAGATCAAATAAATAAAAGAAGGAACTTACATATAACCTTAACCTGCATATGAAAAAGAGAGAATATTAGGACAGGAAACGTTAATATTTCTAGTGCACTTTTTTATGACATAACATTAGACTAACTCAAGAACGCATTTGTTTCTCACACACTAAAATTCTGTAACAAAAAAATAAGACGTGCCATTTTCTTTAAAGAAAAAAAAAAGCATTAAGCTGTACACATAAAATAA
>NW_013900214.1:0-413 GCF_000517525.1 Limulus polyphemus
TGTGTCCTGTCAATAAGAAGACACAAGATTTAACTATACTGTTTGTGTCTTCTTATTGACAGTACACATTATCGTTAAATATTGTGTCTTCTTATTGAAAGTACACAGTATCGTTAAATCTTGTGTCTTCTTATTGACAGTACACAGTATCATTAAATCTTGTGTCTTCTTATTGACAGTACACAGTATCGTTAAATCGTGTGTCTTCTTTTTGACAGTACACAGTATCGTTAAATCTTATGTCTTCTTATTGACAGTACACAATATCGTTAAAACTTTTGTCTTCTTATTGACAGTACATAGTATCGTTAAATCAGAGTACACATTATTGTTAAATCTTGTGTGTTCTTATGGACAGTGCACAGTATAGTTAAATCTTGTGTCTTCTTATTGACAGAAATAAGAAGACACAA
>NW_013900215.1:0-320 GCF_000517525.1 Limulus polyphemus
ATACAACAAAACATTAAATACTTTCAACAACCCCTGTCCGTTCAAAGCCAGAAACAATAACACAATACAGACTTATAACAACTCCTGTCAGTACCAGGTTAGATACAACAACACATTAAAGACTAACAATTACCCCGGCCCGTTCCAGGATAGAAACAGTCAACACATTAGATACTTTCAACAACTATTGCCTAGTACCAGGATACATACAACAACACATTTAAGACTTACAACAACCCGTGTCGGTACCATGTTAGATACAAAAACACATTAAATACTTACCACAACTCCAGCCAGTACCAGAATAGATACAACAACAC
>NW_013900216.1:0-251 GCF_000517525.1 Limulus polyphemus
GATATAACGATAGTGTGTATTGTCAATAAGAAGACACTAGATTTAACAATACTGTGTACTCTCAATAAGAAGACACAAGATATAAGAATACTGTGTACTATCACTAACAAGCCACAAGAATTAACAATACTGTGTACTATCACTAACAAGCCAAAAGATTTAAAGATACTGTGTACTGTCAATAAGAAGACAAAAGATTTAACGATGCTGTGTACTGTCAATAAGAAGACACTCGATTTAACAATACTGTG
>NW_013900217.1:0-253 GCF_000517525.1 Limulus polyphemus
TCCTTACTTGGTACAACTACTCCATGAACATCTAGGTGTAACTCTAGTTAAAGAATTTATAACCACCATACTCATCTTTAGCCTTACTTGGTACAACTACTCCATGAACACCTAGGTATAACTCTAGTTACAGAATTCATAACCACCATTCTCATCTTTAGCCTTACTTGGTACAACTACTCAATGAACACCTAGGTGTAACTCTAGCTACCGAATTTATAATCATCATACTCATTTTTAGCCTTATTTTTAA
>NW_013900218.1:0-253 GCF_000517525.1 Limulus polyphemus
TCATCAATTTAGGACCCTCTGGTAACAAGAAATCGAAAAACAATCAGTAACCAAAAGCTTCACTGTAGTACACATACGCTTTCAGAAAAGCCAATAAAAGAGTAACATAAAACGACCACAAAAGTCGCAAAAATGATAATAAAAGGCTAGAATTTTGCATGTGAATTCGCAAGCATGCAACGAACGTTACTGAAAAAATTTCGAGAATATCCGTCCAAATGGAACGACGTACTGGTACAAAACGCAAAACGTT
>NW_013900219.1:0-253 GCF_000517525.1 Limulus polyphemus
TTGGTGTCAGAAAGTGGGACAAAAAAAATGGAAACGAGAAGCGGCAAATCAAACTTCAGCATAGCAGACTTGATGGCTGCAATACAAGAGCACGAAAAGAAACAAGAAGAGGGGAGATTACAGCAGTTGTTAGAGGAAAAAGAAAAGAAACGAGAAGCGAGATTACAGCAGTTGTTAGAGGAAAAGAAAGAAACAAGAAGAACGAGAAAATAAACAAGAAGAACGAGAAATTAAACAAGAAGAGAAATTACGG
>NW_013900220.1:0-253 GCF_000517525.1 Limulus polyphemus
GCTTTTATGCTAAAATGATTTCAGAATACATACACTAATAACCGTCAACCTGCGGGTTCGAATCCCCGTTTCACAAACATGCTCGACCTTTCAGTCGTGGGTTCGTTATAATGTGACGGTGAATCCCAAAATTCGTTGGCAAAAGAGTAGCCCAAGAATTGGCAATAGGTAGTGGTGACTAGCTACCTTCCCTCTAGTGTTTCACTGCTAAATTAGGGACGGCTAGCGCTGATAGCTGTCGTGTAGCTTTGCA
>NW_013900221.1:0-416 GCF_000517525.1 Limulus polyphemus
TTCGCTTGACTCAATTATCTGTATCTTCAATCTATCTGCATATCTATCTATCTATCTGCCGATAACACTGGCTTTCTTTGCCGAGCTTATATATCAAAAAAAAAGAGGGCGTCTAGTAAACACTGGGACATTCGCGGGGTTCTTCGATAAGTCATGATCCTTCTAGAAACTCCAGCGCGCATGCTCACAGCGTCGCGTGACTTCCGCTGTCGTAACAATATTATTTTGTGGTATATGGTTCACAAGATTGTACTTTTCCTTCTGATAAAAGTTGTACATATAAATTCATTACATGTTTGTGCAAATTTGTATTACAAACTTGACAAATAAATTAAACAAACTTGTCAAACAGCCAAGACTTACATCTAAATTATGAAAAGGTTTTCATTGTTTATTTGCTTCTGTGATATCGACAA
>NW_013900222.1:0-251 GCF_000517525.1 Limulus polyphemus
CCGTAAGAGTAATGTTTTAAACATAAGTATGAGGGGCCGTAAAAGTAATGTTTGAAACATAAGTATGAGGGGCCGTAAAAGTAATGTTTTAAGCATAAGTATGAGGGGCCGTAAGAGTAATGTTTTAAACATAAGTATGAGGGGCCGTAAAGAGTAATGTTTTAAACATAAGTATGAGGGGCCGTAAAAGTAATGTTTTAAACATAAGTATGAGGGGCCGTAAAAGTAATGTTTTAAGCATAAGTATGAGG
>NW_013900223.1:0-253 GCF_000517525.1 Limulus polyphemus
CGAGGACCCGATATTCAGAGATTTTACACAGGACCATCAGCTTAAAGAGTGAGGATCCGATATTCAGAGATTGTACACAGGACCATCAGCTTAAAGAGTGAGAATCCGATATTCAGAGATTTTACACAGGACCATCAGCGTAAAGAGCGAGGAGCCGATATTCAGAGATTTGACACAGGACCATCAGCTTAAAGAACGAGGAGCCGATATTCAGATATTTGACACAGGACCATCAGCTTAAAGAGTGAGGATC
>NW_013900224.1:0-252 GCF_000517525.1 Limulus polyphemus
AGTTTAGTAGTACTTGCAAGTTAGTAACCCTCTCAACAGATGGACTGACACATACAGTAGACTAGTTTAATAGTACTAGTAAGTTAGTAACCCTCTCAACAGATGGACTGACACATACAGTAGACTAGTTTAATAGTACTAGTAAGTTAGTAACCCTCTCAACAGATGGACTGACACATACAGTAGACTAGTTTAATAGTACTAGTAAGTTAGTAACCCTCTCAACAGATGGATTGACACATACAGTAGACT
>NW_013900225.1:0-252 GCF_000517525.1 Limulus polyphemus
AATTCGATGGGAAGGCACCGTGGGAAGCATATAGAGCACAGTTTGAGCTACTGGCAGAGATGAATGGCTGGACAGAGGAGCAGAAAGCTGTATATCTGGCAACGAGCTTGAAGGGACAACCACTGGAAATACTTGGACAGTTGACAGCAGCGGACAGACACAACTATAGAACACTAATGTCGGCTCTAGAACTCAGGTATGTAACCCAAAACCAGTCAGAAGTCTACAGGCCAGGTTCAGGACGAGAGGCCG
>NW_013900226.1:0-483 GCF_000517525.1 Limulus polyphemus
ATCTTTTGTCTTTTTATTTACAGAACACAGTATCGTTAAATCTTGTGTCTTTTTATAGATAGTACACAGTATAGCTAAATCGTGTGTCTTCTTATTGAGAGTACACAGTATTGTTAAATCTTCTGTCTTCTTATTGACAGGACACATTATTGTTAAATCTTGTGTTTTCTTACTGACAGTCCACATTATCGTTAAATATTGTGTCTTCTTATTGACAGTACAAAGTATCGTTAAATCTTGTGTCCTCTTCTAGTTGACAGTACACAGTATCGTTAAATCTTGTGTCTTCTTATTGACAGGACAAATTATTGTTAAATCTTGTGTTTTCTTACTGACAGTCCACATTACCGTTGAATATTGTGTCTTCTTATTACTGTGTACTGTCGGTTAAATCTTGTGTCTTCTTATTGACAGTACAAATTATTGTTAAATCTTGTGTTTTCTTACTGACAGTACACATTATTGTGAATATTGTGTCTTCTT
>NW_013900227.1:0-252 GCF_000517525.1 Limulus polyphemus
GATTTAGCAATACTGTGTACTATCCATAAAAAGACACAAGATTTAACGATACTGTGTACTGTCAATAAGAAGACACAAGATTTAACGATACTCTGTACTGTCAATAAGAAGACACAAGATTTAACGATACTGTGTACTGTCAGTAAGAAGACACAAGATTTAACGATACTGTGTACTGTCAATAAGAAGACAGAAAATTGAACGATACTGTGTACTGTCAATAAGATGACACAATATTCAACGATAATGTTT
>NW_013900228.1:0-335 GCF_000517525.1 Limulus polyphemus
CCTGTCTTCCTGGTTATTATGACATGCTCCTGGTAACAGTGATCTGTCTTCCTGATTATAATGAGACATGTTCCTGTTAACATTGACCTGTCTTCCTGATTACAAAGAGACATGTTCTTTGTAACATTGACTTGTCTTCCTGATTACAATGAGACATATTTCTGGTAACATTGGCCTGTCTTCCTGAATATAATGAGACACGTTCCTGGTAACATTGACCTGTCTTCCTGATTTTAATTATACATGTTCCTGGTAACATTGACTTGTCTTCCTAGTTATAATGAGACATGTTCCTCGTAACATTGACCTGTCTTCCTCAATTATAATGAGACATT
>NW_013900229.1:0-252 GCF_000517525.1 Limulus polyphemus
GGGCAGAGCACAGATAGCCCTTGTGTAGCTTTGTGCATAATTAAAAACAAACAAACTCTCTCCTTATTTTCTTCGAACTCAGTTGAGGTCAGAATATTTCGTTTTTTTGTTCAGTAATACTAGATTTTTGAAAATATTGTGTAGCTTTGTACTTAACAAACAAAAATCATGTGCTACTATTGTAAAATCGAAACGCAACCATCTGTAACTAATGAACATTGAGCAACAATCATGTGTTGCTATTGTAAAACC
>NW_013900230.1:0-253 GCF_000517525.1 Limulus polyphemus
TAAAATATTGAGAGAACTTATAAATAATGGGATGATAAAATGTTGAGAACTCTGATATATAATTAGATGATAAAATGTTGAGATGACTGATAAATGAGATGATAAAATGTTGAGATGACTGGTAAATGAGATGAAAAAATGTTGAGATGACTGATAAATAATGAGATGATAAAATGTTGAGATGACTGATAAATAATGGGATGATAAAATGTTGACATGACTAAAATAATGGTATGATAAAATGTCGAGATGA
>NW_013900231.1:0-253 GCF_000517525.1 Limulus polyphemus
CGTTAAGAGGTAATGTATACCATGTAGATATTGTGGTTTATTTAACATATATATCTACTTTGTCCAGATGTACGTTAAGAGGTAATGTATACCATGTGGAGATTGTGGTTTGTTTAACATGTATATCTACTTTGTCCAGATGTACGTTAAGAGGTAATGTATACCATGTGGAGATTATGGTTTATTTAACATATATATCTACTTTGTCCAGGTATATGTTAAGGGGTAATGTATACCATGTGGAGATTGTGGT
>NW_013900232.1:0-252 GCF_000517525.1 Limulus polyphemus
AGTGGAGCAGCTATAGTTGCAAAGTCCTTCACAAACTTCCCGTAAAAGGTACAGAATCCCAAGAAATTTCTTAACTCTCTCACATTGTCTGGTGTTGGCCAGTCACGCACTGCTTTCACCTTGTCAGGATCAGTTTGCACACCATGCTCACTTACAATGTGACCTAAGTAAAGCACCTCTTTCTGGAACAAGTGGAATTTCTTGGGATGGAGTTTGAGGTTTGATGCTTTCAAATGCTTGAATACTTCCTCT
>NW_013900233.1:0-252 GCF_000517525.1 Limulus polyphemus
ATTACACTGTGGTTCTGATACAGGTGATACTGGTTCACTTTATACTGGTGTTTTGGTGCAGGTGATAGTGGTTCACTTTATACTGGTGTTATGGTGCAGGTGATACTGGTTCTCTTTATGCTGGTGTTGTGGTACAGGTGAAACTGGTTCACTTTATGCAGGTGTTCTGGTACAGGTGAAACTGATTCACTTTATACTGGTATTCTGGTACAGGTGATACTGGTTCCATTTATACTGATGTTCTGGTACAGA
>NW_013900234.1:0-253 GCF_000517525.1 Limulus polyphemus
AATATACTAGTACCGTCTGTTGTACGTCCATGTAACTACTTCTATATAAATATACTAGTACTGTCTGTTGTATGTCCATGTAACTACTTCTATATAAATATACTAGTACTGTCTGTTGTATGTCCATGTAACTACTTCTATATAAACATACTAGTACTGTCTGTTGTATGTCCATGTAACTACTTCTATATAAATATACTAGTAGTGTCTGTTGTACGTCCATGTAACTACTTCTATATAAATATAATAGTAG
>NW_013900235.1:0-303 GCF_000517525.1 Limulus polyphemus
TACATAATTTTGTTTGACTAAAAAATGTTTAATGTGTAAAAACTTATGTGCAGCATGAAAAACTATCTTTAAATAATTCAGACTTAATTCATTAAATAAAGGAATATTTTATATGTGTTTTTATTATAACATGAAGAATCAAGAAGAGAATATCTGGAAAATAAAATTTTCAATTTTCTGTGCTTAGGTAATTCTTATGTGGTTAGAATGGAAATTTCCTGTTGAATCCCTGGAATCGTTGCTCCATGATCAACTGTCTGTACTATGCTATCCTTTGGGTCTGTTGTTGTTCTGGTAAGTATT
>NW_013900236.1:0-253 GCF_000517525.1 Limulus polyphemus
TTGTTATTGTATTGATGAATCTTGTTTATTCTTAATGACAGTACACAGTATTGTTAAAACTTGTGTCTTCTTATTCACAGTACACAGTATTGTTAATTCTTGTGTCTTCTTATTGACAATACACAGTATTGTTAAATATTGTGTCTTCTTATTCACAATACACAGTATTGTTAAATCTTGTGTCTTCTTACTCACAGTACACAGTATCGTTAAATCTCGTGTCTTCTTATTCATAGTACACAGTATTGTTAAA
>NW_013900237.1:0-253 GCF_000517525.1 Limulus polyphemus
CCTGGTAACATTGACCTGTCTTCCTAGTTATAATGACATGTTAATGGTAACATTAACTTGTCTTCCTGGTTATAATGAGACATGTTCCTGGTAACATTGACCTGTCTTCCAGGTTATTATGACATGTTCCTGGTAACAGTGACCTGTCTTCCTGTTTATAATGAGACATGTTCCTGTTAACATTGACCTGTCGTCCTGATTACAAAGAAACATGTTATTGGTAACATTGACTTGTCTTCCTGATTATAATGGC
>NW_013900238.1:0-252 GCF_000517525.1 Limulus polyphemus
ATTCATTAATCACCTAAGACCAAATGAAATATTTATTCATTAATCATGTATGACCATATGAAATACTTATTCATTAATCACCTATGACCAAATGAAATACTTATTCATTAATCATGTATGACCAAATGAAATATTTATTCATTAATCATGTATGACCAAATGAAATACTTATTCATTAATCATCTATGACCAAATGAAATACTTATTCATTAATCATGTATGACCAAATGAAATATTTATTCATTAATCATG
>NW_013900239.1:0-253 GCF_000517525.1 Limulus polyphemus
CCCCAACTATGATCCAGTTAGCTTCGAATACACACAATAGAGAAAAAAGTAGGAGAAACCGTTGACCTTTATCCCCAACTATGGTCCACTTAGCTTCTAATACACACAATAGAGAATAAAAGTAGGAGAAACCGTTGACCTTTATCCCCAACTATGGTCCAGTTAGCTTCGAATACACACAATATAGAATAAAAGTAGGAGAAACCGTTAACCTTTAACCCCAACTATGGTCCAGTTAGCTTCGAATACACAC
>NW_013900240.1:0-251 GCF_000517525.1 Limulus polyphemus
AGAGTTTTACCTTCCTACATGTTTGTTTTAAAGGAGTTATTGAAGGTTTTGCGTTTGGTACCAGTACTTCGTTCTATTAGGAGGGATCATCTCCAAATTTTGTATGAACGTTCGTTGCATACTTGCGTATTTACATGCAAAATTCTAGCCTTCTATTGTCATTTTTGCGTCTTTTGTGGTCGTTTTATGTTACTCTTTTATTCGCTTTTCTGAAAAGCGTATGTGTACTGCAGGGAAGCTTTTGGTTACTG
>NW_013900241.1:0-351 GCF_000517525.1 Limulus polyphemus
CTGAATATAGACGTGAGATAAGGTGTGTATCTCACGTCTATATTCAGTTACTGGTGTGTATCTCACGTCTATATTCAGTTACTGGTGTTTATCTCACGTCTATACTCAGTTACTGGTGTGTATCTCACGTCTATACCCTGTTATTGGTGTGTATCTCACGTCTGTATTCAGTTACTGGTGTTTATCTCACGTCGATATTCAGTTACTAGTGTTTATCTCACGTCTGTATTCAGTTACTGGTGTGTATCTCACGTTTATATTCAGTTACTGATGTTATCTCACGTCTATATTCAGTTAGACGTGAGATAAGGTGTCACGTCTATATTCAGTTACTAAGATACATACCAGTAA
>NW_013900242.1:0-248 GCF_000517525.1 Limulus polyphemus
TATATATAATATTTGGTTAATATCCATCTATTCAGTACCCTGTGGTAGTAATTAATCGAGAAATAAGTAGTAACAATGAGCTTTACTACACTACAGATATGATTTCAGAGAAACTAATAAAGTAGTAACATAAACGACCATACAAATCACAAAACTAATATTACAAAGATTGTATTTGGATTGTAAATACGCAAAGACGAAACGAACCTTCATAAAAAATTTCGAGAAGATACCGTTGAAATTTAATG
>NW_013900243.1:0-253 GCF_000517525.1 Limulus polyphemus
TGTTAAAGATATTATACAAACAAATGTATAGTTTAGACTGTTAAAGATATTATACAAACAAATCTCTAGTTTAGGCTGTTAAAGATATTATACAAACTAATCTCTAGTTTAGACTGTTAAAGATATTATACAAACAAATCTCTAGTTTAGACTGTTAAATATATTATACAAACAAATCTCTAGTTTAGACTGTTAAAGATATTATACAAACTATTCTCTAATTTAGACTGTTAAAGATATTATACAAACTAAT
>NW_013900244.1:0-254 GCF_000517525.1 Limulus polyphemus
GAAAATAAGCACCATACGATATTTTCCTATTAATGTTTCGTACAAAAAGCACTTTTTTATATTTTCCAAAAAAATTCATATTTTCACCGAAAAGCCAAGGCTATAGCCCATGTTTTTGCTCAAATTTTGAATAAAATTGTTTTTCCTCATATTTCAATACAAAGAAGCCATTGATGTAAGACTTTCAAAATGGATATCCTTTCATCAAAATTCCCAATAGTTATTTCATAATCTCTTATCAAGATTTCGGCTGC
>NW_013900245.1:0-253 GCF_000517525.1 Limulus polyphemus
AGTATTGGTAAATCTTGTGTCTTCTTATTGATAGTACACAGTATCTTTAAATCTTTTGTCTTCTTATTGACAGTACACAGTTTTGTTAAATCTTGTGTCTTCTTATTGAAAGTACACAATATCGTTAAATCTTGTGTCTTCTTATTGACAGTACACAGTATCGTTAAATCTTTTGTCTTGTTATTGAAAGTACACAGTATCTTTAAATCTTTTGTCTTCTTATTGACAGTACAGAGTTTTGTTAAATGTTGTA
>NW_013900246.1:0-252 GCF_000517525.1 Limulus polyphemus
GGAACTACTTCTTTAATCATCAGTTGTACACTGTCTGACCACCAGTCGGTAACATCCCACGTACACGCTCTACTCTTGTAACTACTTCTTTCATCATCAGTTGTACACCGTCTGACCACCAGTCGGTAACATCCCACGTACACGCTCTACCCTTGGAACTACTTCTTTAATCATCAGTTGTACACCGTCTGACCACCAGTCGGTAACATCCCATGTACACGCTTTACTTTGGAACTGCTTCTTTCATCATCA
>NW_013900247.1:0-253 GCF_000517525.1 Limulus polyphemus
ACTTGTTTCCAGAACGAGTTTGGGGCAATGGACCAACAATGTCAATGGCTACTCTTTCCATTGGTGTGCCAACTTGATATAACTTCACTGGAGCACGTCCCTTATGCTTGGATCCCCTTTTAGCACAACATGTACTGCATGTTCTGCACCATTCTTCCACATCTTATCTCATACCTATCCAGTAAAATCTCTGCCGTAGGTGACTCAATGTCTTCTTAACTCCGAGATGTCCTCTTGTTAAACTGTCATGGGA
>NW_013900248.1:0-252 GCF_000517525.1 Limulus polyphemus
CACAACGGATCTAGATGATTTGACGTGAATACTGACAGCCATCCAACATTGACTGCTTGTCTTGTTAAAGGTAAGAAAAATATTTAATTATCAACAATAGTAGTCAGTGTTAATAATATTGTTAAACAGTTTCGGGGATTGATTTATATAAATGTGGTGTACTTGTAAATGTGTAATAATTGTTGACTGGTGACAATAAACATTGTTTAGCCATGACTTGGAGCAACATAAAGTTAGACTTCTCTAAACAAG
>NW_013900249.1:0-250 GCF_000517525.1 Limulus polyphemus
CCCACCAACCCAAACAGCTCCCCAAACCATCATGCTGAAACCACCATGCTTCACAGTTGGCTGCAATCTGTTGAGCCAGAACTCTTGGTGAGGCATTCTCCAGACCCATATCCTTCCACTGTCCGAAAATTGAGCGAATCTTGATTTGTCTAAGAACAATACGGTCTTCCAAAAGTCCAGAGGCTTTGTCATCATATCACTTGCCCACTTCTTTCATCTGACTATGTTGGCAAGTCTTAATAAGAGCAAC
>NW_013900250.1:0-253 GCF_000517525.1 Limulus polyphemus
GCCCATAAGCTCAATAGTTACCCATACTGGTCCCCACAACATTGCATAATGTCCTGCCGCACCACAAAGCTTCTGTTTGGCTTCTGGTACTCCTTCGTGATTTAACACCTCGATGCTGAGATGCAGAATCTATGACAAAATTGCACCTTTGGCCATCCAGCTTCCCTGTCACGTAGACACTATGTGTGCTTGGCATTTCACACTTAGCTGTTGGGAATTTCACAATTGGGGTTGGTAGGAATTCATCAACACG
>NW_013900251.1:0-253 GCF_000517525.1 Limulus polyphemus
ATTGTTAAACGAAGATAAGCTTCATTACTTTTATTGTTAAACGAAGATAAGCTTCGTTACTTTTATTGTTAAACCCAAGATAAGCTTCATTACTTTTATTGTTAAACCAAGATAAGCTTCATTACTTTTATTGTTAAACCAAGATAAGCTTCGTTACTTTTATTGTTAAACGAAGATAAGCTTCATTACTTTTATTGTTAAACGAAGATAAGCTTCGTTACTTTTATTGTTAAACGAAGATAAGCTTCATTAC
>NW_013900252.1:0-252 GCF_000517525.1 Limulus polyphemus
GCTGCACTATGCTGGTTAAGATCATTAAAGAACCCGGAGGGACAACTGGCACATTGGATTGGAAAGATAGACCAGTATAATTATGATATTGAATATAAAGAAAGAAAAACTCATGGTAATGCCAATGGACTGAGCCAAGACCCTGCAAAAATGACTGCAGACATTGCTGCAAAAGAGAGGTTGAGCTAACCAGGTGTCATCAAGCTGAAGTCAAAGTGACTGAAGGAGTTGATGATGGTAAATGGAACCAGG
>NW_013900253.1:0-625 GCF_000517525.1 Limulus polyphemus
CTCTCGGACAAAAACTGTCTCTAATCTTTCACGTGATAATGATGTAACACCACACTAGTACTACACTTTCATGCACAACGATTAAACTTGAGAATGAAATGGACAAACTACACACACTTAGGTTCTGATGGTGTAACTTCCCACATGTGTACATATTTCATGAAGTTAAGTATAAGTTTGCCGACTGCCTGGAGGTATTTAATGCGTTTGTTGTAAGATATCTTAGTCCTAACTAAAAGTGCAACTATCGCGGCTTTATTAAAATAATCATTTACTGAGGGACAGGAACATGCAACCAAAACATGAAAGTTAGATACAAGGATGGAACTGCACCCTCCTATCCCAGACGTGGTGTGTACAAACATAGCACCCATTCCCCCTCCTATCCCACGTGTGGTGTGTACAAACATCGCACCCATTCCCCCTCCTATCCCACGTGTGGTGTGTACAAACATCGCACCCATTCCCCCTCCTATCCCACGTGTGGTGTGTACAAACATCGCACCCATTCACCCTTCTATCCCCCGTGTGGTGTGTACAAACATCGCACCCATTCCCCCTCCTATCCCACGTGTTGTTTGTACAAACATCGCACCCATTCACCCTCCTATCCCACGTGTTGTTT
>NW_013900254.1:0-268 GCF_000517525.1 Limulus polyphemus
CAACAGTAGACAAGACATTAAACTTTACTAGAAGAATGTATAACAGTAGACAAAACATTGAATGTGTGCTATAATAATGTACAACAATAGACAACAGTAGAAAGGAAATTAAAATTTTCACTGAAAGAATGTACAATAGTAGACAAGACATTAAAACTTTTACTGGTAAAATGTGCAACAGTAGATAAGACATCAAATTTTGCACTGAAAGAAAGTACAATGGTAGACAAGATATTAAAACTTGTACTGGTACAAATGTACAACTGTA
>NW_013900255.1:0-248 GCF_000517525.1 Limulus polyphemus
CAGTCCACCCAAATTTTGGTTTGGATCCGAGTCAGGATTCTGATTCTGGATCACTTTGAAGTGTTGTTTACAATGGGCATTTTCGCGGTTTTGGGTTAATAACTGTGTAAGGTGTGATCGGATTTGTACCACATTAAAGTTGAGACTCCTCATCACACTACAAAAAAAAAAAATGAGGGCCCGGCATGGCCAGGTGGTTACAGCACTCGACTCGCAATCTGAGGGTCGCGGGTTCGAATCCCCATCAC
>NW_013900256.1:0-251 GCF_000517525.1 Limulus polyphemus
TTTGTTTCTACGTAATTATCTGACAAGTCTCGACTTGTTTCTACTTGATTATCTGACAAGTCTCCACTTGTTTCTGCTTGATTATCTGACAAGTCTCGACTTGTTTCTACTTGATTATCTGACAAGTCTCGACTTGTTTCTACTTAATTATCTGACAAGTCTCTACTTGTTTCTACTTGATTATCTGACAAGTCTCCACTTGTTTCTACTTGATTATCTGACAAATCTTCACTTGTTTTACTTGATTATCT
>NW_013900257.1:0-253 GCF_000517525.1 Limulus polyphemus
CAGTTAAAACTGAGATGTTATTTGGATACTACAGTTAAAACTGAGATGTCATTCGGATACTGTAGTTAAAACTGAGATGTCATTCGGATACTGTAGTTAAAACTGAGATGTCATTCGGATACTGTAGTTAAAACTGAGATGTCATTCGGATACTGCAGTTAAAACTGAGATGTCATTCGGATACTGTAGTTAAAACTGAGATGTCATTCGGATACTGTAGTTAAAACTGAGATGTCATTCGGATACTGTAGTT
>NW_013900258.1:0-315 GCF_000517525.1 Limulus polyphemus
AGTATTACAAGTCACTTCAAGTTGTTTATTCCTCTTGGCTTGAGAGTCACATTTCAGTTGAACAGTATTACAAGTCACTTCAGGTTGGTCATTCCTCTTGGCTTGAGAGTCACAGTTCAGTTGAACAGTATTACAAGTCACTTCACGCTGTTTATTCCTTATGGTTTGAGAGTCACAGTTCAGTTGAACAGTATTACAAGTCACTTCAAGTTGTTTATTCCTCTTGGTATGAGAATCACAGTTCAGTTGAACAGTATTACAAGTCACTTCAAGTTGTTTATTCCTTATGGTTTGAGAGTCACAGTTCAGTTGAAC
>NW_013900259.1:0-253 GCF_000517525.1 Limulus polyphemus
ACTGACCTGTGGAAGAGAAACTGTTTTAAATTGATCTGAGTGGCCACTGACCTGTGGAAGAGGAACTGTTTTAGATTGATCCGAGTGGCCATTGACCTGTAGAAGAGAAACTGTTTTTAAATTGATCTGAGTGGCCACTGACCTGTGGAAGAGGAACTGTTTTAGATTGATCTGAGTGGCCACTGACCTGTGGAAGAGGAACTGTTTTAGATTGATCTGAGTGGCCACTGACCTGTGGAAGAGGAACTGTTTT
>NW_013900260.1:0-253 GCF_000517525.1 Limulus polyphemus
AGAGAGAAGAAAGAATAAAGAATGGACGTATACGGTTATGGAGACAAGAAAAAATGAAGAATGGACGGATACAGTTATGGAGACAAGAAAGAATTGAGAATGGGCGGATACAGTTATGGAGACAAGAAAGAATTGAGAATGGATGGATACAGTTATAGATAGAAGAAAGAATTGAGAATGGACGGATACAGTTATGGAGACAAGAAAGAATTGAGAATGGATGGATACAGTTATAGAGAAAAGAAAGAATGAA
>NW_013900261.1:0-246 GCF_000517525.1 Limulus polyphemus
ATGGTGAGTAAACATCATCTGTTCTGGTGATTCTGCTAATTTCAACAGTTTTTAATTGTGTGAGTAGGGTGTTATAACTAAACAAGAAGATGGTTCAACATCATTTGTTCTGGTGATTCTGCTATCTCAACAGTTTTTAATTGTGTGAGTAGGGTGTTATAACAAACAAGAAAATTGTTCAACATCATCTGTTCTGGTGATTCTGCTATCTCAACAGTTTTTAATTGTGTGAGTAGGGTGTTATAA
>NW_013900262.1:0-233 GCF_000517525.1 Limulus polyphemus
ATATCAATGGAAGAACGTACAATTAACAGATATTTAACCATCTCGATGGAAGAACGTACAATTAACAGATATTTAACTATCTCGATGGAAGAACGTACAATTAACAGATATTTAACCATATCAATGGAAGAACGTACAATTAACAGATATTTAACCATCTCGATGGAAGAACGTACAATTAACAGATATTTAACTATCTCGATGAAGAACGTACAATTAACAGATATTTAACC
>NW_013900263.1:0-249 GCF_000517525.1 Limulus polyphemus
ATACTTCTGACCGCAGTTCAATCACTCACTATCTATCTACCCACCTCACATTCCCTTTTCTTCCCGCGTCACGTTTTCCCCTCTTATATATATACCAGCCTAACCTACTAGTAAATACTAGAGCATTCGCCAAAGTACATGATAATTCTAGAAACGTTGCGTCACGTGGTCATGTGACTCGCTGACGCAACACTGCCCCCTCCTTAATATTGTTCGTCCCGAACAATAACCACATATGATAACCAATAA
>NW_013900264.1:0-331 GCF_000517525.1 Limulus polyphemus
GTCTTCTTATTGATAGTACACAGTATCGTAAATCTTGTCTTCTTATTGACAGTACACAGTATTGTTAAATCTTGGGTCTTTTATTGACAGTACACAGTATCGTTAAATCTTGTGTCTTCTTATTGACAGTACACAGTATCGTTAAATCTTGTGTCTTCTTATTGACAGTACACAGTATCGTTAAATCTTGTGTCTTCTTATTGACAGTACAAAATATCGTCAAATCTTGTGTCTTCTTATTGACAGTACACAGCTTGTGTCTTCTTATTGACAGTACACAGTATCGTTAAATCTTGTGTCTTCTTATTGACAGTACACAAGTATCGTAAAA
>NW_013900265.1:0-252 GCF_000517525.1 Limulus polyphemus
CAGACTCTTAACAAGCTGTATAACAAGAATAAAGAATCTGATAAACATTTCCATTATTTAAGCTACTGCAACAGACTTTTAGCAAGCTATATTACAAGAATGAAGAATCTGATAAACATTTCCATTGTTTAAACTACTGCAATAGACTCTTAGCAAGCTATATTACAAGAATGAAGAATCTGATAAACATTTCCATTGTTTAAACTACTGCAACAGACTCTTAGCAAACTATATTACAAGAATGAAGAATTT
>NW_013900266.1:0-250 GCF_000517525.1 Limulus polyphemus
TTACCAAAAAATACAACAATTATTTACCAAAAATACAACAATTATTTACCAAAAAATACAACAATTATTTACCAAAAAATACAACAATTATTTACCAAAAATACAACAATTATTTACCAAAAATACAACAATTATTTACCAAAAATACAACAATTATTTACCAAAAATACAACAATTATTTACCAAAAATACAACAATTATTTACCAAAAATACAACAATTATTTACCAAAAATACAACAATTATTTACC
>NW_013900267.1:0-252 GCF_000517525.1 Limulus polyphemus
CTCCATATATAGTACTTTATTCTACATATATATAGTACTTTATTCTCTCTATATATAGTACTTTATTCTCCATATATATAGTACTTTATTCTCCATATATAGTACTTTATTCTCCATATATATAGTACTTTATTCTCCATATATATAGTACTTTATTCTCCATATATATAATACTTTATTTTCTCTCTATACAGTACTTTATTCTCCATATATATAGTACTTTATTCTCTCTCTCTATACAGTACTTTATTC
>NW_013900268.1:0-253 GCF_000517525.1 Limulus polyphemus
GACCGTATTGTTCTCAGACGAATCAAGATTCACTCAATTTTCGGACAATGGAAGGATATGGGTTTGGAGAATGCCTCACAAAGAGTTTTGGCTCAACAGATTGCAGTCAACTGTAAAACATGGTGGTTTCAGCGTAATGGTTTTGGGGAGCTGTTTGGGTTGGTGGGAGATCGAGCTTAGTGGAGTGCTTTGGCAACATAAATTTTTTGAAATACGTCGAAATGTTGGAGGAAGGACTCTTGCCACTTTATTC
>NW_013900269.1:0-253 GCF_000517525.1 Limulus polyphemus
GTACAAAATATGTGAGGTTCAGTCTACTTTTTGATGTGCCACATATCAATGAACATAATTAGTTTCAAGGGATTCCATCCCCTATCACCAACCCTATTTATTAGGTCTTCAAAAAATTAATGTCGCTTTTTATTGGATGAAAAAACCTGAATGACTTGTATATCTAAATTAAACATCTATTAAATGAAATAGTCTTCATTCTTATCAATGATGCTTTTCCACCTTACAATCAGGTTGTTAATGCCCTAATTAA
>NW_013900270.1:0-218 GCF_000517525.1 Limulus polyphemus
CAATAAGAAGAAAGAAGATTTAACGATACTGTGTACTGTCAATAAGAAGACACAAGATTTAACGATACTGTGTACTGTCAATAAGAAGACACAAGATTTAACGATACTGTGTACTGTCAATAAGAAGACAAAAGATTTAACGATACTGTGTCCTGTCAATAAGAAGACATAAGATTTAACAATACTGTGTACTCTCAATAAGAAGACACAAGATTTAA
>NW_013900271.1:0-300 GCF_000517525.1 Limulus polyphemus
ATCAATAACAAGCCACAAGATTTAACGATACTGTGTACTAACACTAACAAGCCACAAGATTTAACCATACTGTGTACTCTCAATAAGAAGACGCAAGATTTAACAATACTGTGTACTGTCGATTAGAAGACGCAAGATTTAACAATATTGTTAATTGTCAATAAGGAAACACAAGATTTAACAATACTATGTACTGTCAATAAGAAGACACAAGATTTAACGATACTGTGTACTGTCAATAAGAAGCCACAAGATTTAACGATACTGTGTACTGTCAATAAGAAGACACAAGATTTAAAA
>NW_013900272.1:0-252 GCF_000517525.1 Limulus polyphemus
TCAATAAGAAGACATAATATTCAACGATAATGTGTACTGTCAGTAAGAAAACACAAGATTTAACAATAATGTGTCCTGTCAATAAGAAGACACAAGATTTAACAATACTGTGTACTGTCAATAAGAAGACACAAGATTTAACGATACTGTGTACATTCAATAAGAAATCACAAGATTTAACGATACTGTGTACTGTCAATAAGTAAGACACAAGATTTAACAATACTGTGTACTGTCAATAAGAAGACACAA
>NW_013900273.1:0-388 GCF_000517525.1 Limulus polyphemus
AAATTGTAAAAATAAAAAAATAATGAAATGAGTGAACAGGTTTAAACTGTAACAATGTAAAAGTAATTAAATGAGTGAACAAGTTTAAACTGTAACAATGAAAAAATAATGAAATGAGTGAACAGATTTAAACTGTAACAATGTAAAAGTAATTAAATGAGTGAACAGATTTAAACTGTAACAATGTAAAAGTAATTAAATGAGTGAACAGGTTTAAACTGTAACGATGAAAAAATAACGAAATGAGTGAACAGGGTTTAAACTGTAACAATGAAAAAATAACGAAATGAGTGAACAGGTTTAAATTGTAAAAATGAAAAAATAATGAAATGAGTGAACAGGTTTAAACTGTAACAATGAAAAAATAATGAAATGAGTGAACAGATTT
>NW_013900274.1:0-436 GCF_000517525.1 Limulus polyphemus
ATTTAACGATACTGTGTACTGTCAATAATAAGACAAAGAATTTAACAATACTGTGTACTATGAATAAGAAGACAAAAGATTTAACAATACTGTGTACTGTCAATAAGAAGACGCAAGATTAACAATACTGTGTACTCTCAATAAGAAGACACAAGATTTAACAATACTGTGTACTATCAATTAGAAGACACAAGATTTAACAATACTGTGTACTGTCAATAAGAAGTAACAAGATTTAACAATACTGTGTACTATCGTTAAATCTTGTGGCTTGTTACTGATAGTACACAGTATTATTAAATTTTGTGTCTTCTTATTGATAGTACACAGTATCGTTAAATCTTTTGTTTTATTATTGACAGTACACAATATCGTTAAATCTTGTGGCTTGTTAGTGTTAGTACACATTGTCAATAAGAAGACACAAAATTTAACG
>NW_013900275.1:0-854 GCF_000517525.1 Limulus polyphemus
CGTTAAATCTTGTGTCTTCTTATTGACAGTACACAGTATTGTTAAATTTGGGTCTTTTATTGACAGTAAACAGTATCGTTAAATCTTGTGTCTTCTTATTGACAGTACACAGTATCGTTAATCTTGTGTCTTCTTATTGACAATACACAGTATTGTTAAATCTTGGGTCTTCTTATGGACAGTACACAGTATAGTTAAATCTTGTGTCTTCTTATTGACAATACACAGTATCGTTAAATCTCACAAGATTTAACGATACTGTGTACTGTCAATAAAAAGACACAAGATTAACGATACTGTGTACTTTCATTAAGAATACACTTAAGAAGACACAAGATTTAACGATACTTTGTACTGTCAATAAGAAGACACAAGATTCAACGATACTGTTGTCAATAAGAAGACACAAGATTTAACGATACATACTGTGTACTGTCAATAAGAAGACACAAGATTTAACGATACTGTGTACTGTCAATAAGAAGACACAAGATTTAACGATACTGTGTACTAAGAAGACACAAGATTTAACGCGATACTGTGTACTGTACAAGCAAGATTTAATCTTTTTATTGACAGTACACAGTATCGTTACATCTTGTGTCTTCTTATTGACAGTACACAGTATCGTTAAATCTTGTGTCTTCTTATTGACAGGACACATTATTGTTAAATCTTGTGTTTTCTTACTGACAGTACACAGTATCGTTAAATCTTGTGTCTTTTTATATATAGTACACAGTATTGCTAAATCGTGTGTCTTCTTGTTGACAGTACACAGTATCGTTAAATCTTGTGTCTTCTTATTGACAGTACACAGTATCGTTAAATCTTGTGTCTTCTTATTGAAAGTA
>NW_013900276.1:0-252 GCF_000517525.1 Limulus polyphemus
ATCACAACAAGTCATATGATTTAATGATACACTGTACTATCAATAACAAGCCACAAGATTTAACAATACTGTGTCCTGTCAATAAGAAGATACAGGATTTATCAATAATGTGTACTGTCAATAAGAAGACACAAGATTTAACGATACTGTGTACTGTCAATAAGAAAAGACAAGATTTAACAATACTGTGTCCTGTCAATAAGAAGATACAGGATTTATCAATACTGTGTACTGTCAATAAGAAGACACAAG
>NW_013900277.1:0-231 GCF_000517525.1 Limulus polyphemus
ATATTATCTTCTTTAATATGTTGATATTAACAACATCAAGTGACAGTAACAGTGATCGTGGTAATATAAAACTGTGAAGAAACATATTAAATATCACCATCACTGTTACTGTCACTTGATGTTGTTAAGGACAGTTTTATATTATCTTTTGTAATATGTTGATATTAACAACATCAAGTGACAGTAGTCCACCATCACTGTTGAAGATAATATAAAACTTTTTAATATGTT
>NW_013900278.1:0-321 GCF_000517525.1 Limulus polyphemus
TTGAAATACCAGAACTATTAGTTTTAGACCATGGCTTGAAATACCAGAACTATACGTTTTAGACCATGGCTTGAAATACCAGAACTATTAGTTTTAGACCATGGCTTGAAATACCAGAACTATACGTTTTACCAGAACTATACGTTTTGCCAAATTGACACATTTTACTAGCAGAATAATATCATTTGGGAGAAAAAAAGATATCTATCTGTCCATTGCACATGAATGTAAAGACAAGAAAGAAATTTGCAAAAAAACAGTTATATGTATAGGTGTAAGGCCTACTAAACAGTTATATGTATAGGTGTAAGGCCTACTAAA
>NW_013900279.1:0-254 GCF_000517525.1 Limulus polyphemus
CCCGTGTATTACATCTCGTCACTTAACTCACTGTTTCACTCATTTGAAAAAAAAAAGAGAGAGAGGAGTGCAAAAAAAAACATATTTATTAAAAGGGGTGTGAATGACCAAAGATTTGGAAACGCTGGCATAATGAATTAGGAACATGACAGTGTCGTCAATAGTGGAATAATGTAAACTAAAGCGTTTTAATATATTTTTATGAATGAAAATAGTACGTAATTAGTACAACACATAGCATCTTAATTTGTATA
>NW_013900280.1:0-253 GCF_000517525.1 Limulus polyphemus
TAATTTCGGAACGAACTAGTGAACCGATATAGAGTATTTGGTTAATATCCATCTATACAGTACCCTGTGGTAGCAATAAATCGAGAAAGAAGTAGTAACAAAGAGCTTCACTGCACTACTCATACTATTTCAGAAAGACAATAAAGATGTAACATAAACGACCATACAAATCGCAAAACTAACACTAGAAAGTTAGTATTTGGAATGTAAATACGTAAGGACGGAACGAACTTTCATAAAAAATTTCGAGAAG
>NW_013900281.1:0-253 GCF_000517525.1 Limulus polyphemus
TAGGCTTTATCAATACTGTGTCCTGTCAATAAGAAGATACAGGAATTATCAATACTGTGTACTGACATTAAGAAGACACAAAATTTAACAATATTGTATCCTGTCAATAAGTAGATAAAGGATTTATCAATACTGTGTACTGTTAATAAGAAGACACAAAATTTAACCATATTGTATCCTGTCAATAAGTAGATAAAGGATTTATCAATACTGTGTACTGTCAATAAGAAAACACAAGATTTAACGATACTAG
>NW_013900282.1:0-253 GCF_000517525.1 Limulus polyphemus
ACTAGCTAAAGATCTAATTAAAGTTCAGTTAGTGTTGACACATTTTCAGGCAACTCTTCGTAAGGTGGGCGTCGTGTTAACAGATCTACTGGCAACCGAAGTTCCCGACTAAACATCAATTTTGCTGGAGTGTATCCAGTGGCTTCATGCTCTGCTGTCCTATAGGCCATCAACAGTGGAGGGAGTAAGACATCCCAGCCATCTTGGCGACTATTACAAAACTTTGCCAATTCCTGTCCCAGTGTCCAGTTGT
>NW_013900283.1:0-252 GCF_000517525.1 Limulus polyphemus
GTTATAAAATACCTTTCATGTTAATAAAAATATAATGTGAAGTCTTCTCTCTAATATATGCACAAGTTACATAATACTCTACATGTTAATAACAACATAGTCTACAGTCTTCACTTATATATGCACGAGTTACATAATACCTTACATGTTAATAACAACATAGTGTACAGTCTTCTCACTCTTATACATGCACGAGTTACTCAATGCCTTACATGTTAATAGCCATATAGTGTACAGTCTTCTCACTTACAC
>NW_013900284.1:0-274 GCF_000517525.1 Limulus polyphemus
TTTAAATGTCGTTAATATCTACTGTTGTTTAATGTTGATCTTTGACACTGGTATGTTACTATCTGTTTAAATGCCGTTAATATCTACTGTTGTTTAATGTTAGTCTATCACACTGGTATGTTACTACCTGTTTTAATGTCGTTAATATCTAATGTTGTTTAATGTTGGCCTTTGACATTGGAATGTTACTACCTGTTTAAATGTCGTTAACATCTACTGTTGTTTGATGTTGGTCTTTGACATTGCTATGTTACCTACTTGTTTAAATGTCGTT
>NW_013900285.1:0-253 GCF_000517525.1 Limulus polyphemus
TCATTCTGCTAAGGTGTTGTGATACAAACATGGGATACAGCTAATGACACTTGGAAACACGTTATAATTGTGGGATTGAAAGCTACTTAACAAACTTGACATGGGATACACCTAATGACACTTGGAAACACGTTATAATTGTGGGATTGAAAGCTACTTTACAAACTTGACATGGGATACAGCTAATGACACTTGGAAACACGTTATAATTGTGGGATTGAAAGCTACTTTACAAACTTGACATGGGATACAC
>NW_013900286.1:0-359 GCF_000517525.1 Limulus polyphemus
AATCGAGTCCTAGTCGTCTCTAGTGACAACTTAATAGCAGCACTCGAGTCCTAGTCACCTTTAGTGACAACTTAATAGCAACACTTGAGTCCTAGTCACATCTAGAGACATTACCGACTATAGAGTCCTAGTCACTTCTAGAGACAATACCAACAATCGAGTCCCAGTCACCTCTATTGACAACTTAATATCAACACTCCAGTCCTAGTCACCTCTAGAGACAATACCAACAATCGAGTCCTAGTCACCTCTAGATTGTTGGTATTGTCTCAGAGGTGACTAGGACTCAAGAGACAATACCAACAATCGTGTCCTAGTCACCTCTATTGACAACTTAATAGCAACACTCCAGTCCTAGT
>NW_013900287.1:0-253 GCF_000517525.1 Limulus polyphemus
GCCTACACAATTCTTTTATTACTATTTGTTTATAGTTAAGTACAAAGCTAAACAATGGACTATTTGTGCTGTGCCCACCACGGGTATTGAATCCCGGTTTCTAGCGTTACATTCCTTGACTGTAAAAATATAAAATACATTTTGTAATTTACTTGCCTACACAATTCTTTTATTACTGTTTGTTTATAGTTAAGTACAAAGCTAAACAATCGGCTATTTCTGCTCTGCCCACCACGGGTATTGAATCCCGGTT
>NW_013900288.1:0-254 GCF_000517525.1 Limulus polyphemus
ACTAAAAGACCGTTTATAACAGTCGACAAAATATAGTGGAAAATTGCCTAAAACGACCCATATCAATGTCAACAAAATCTAGTGGAAGGAAGATTAAAAGACCGATATAACAGTCGACAAAATATAGTTTAAGCAGGATTAAAAATACCATTATCAAAGTCATTAAAATATAGCGTAAGAAACACTAAAAATACCTCTATCAAAGTGATATTTTCGACTTTGATAGAGGTATTAAGTCTAAGAAGGCCTAAAAA
>NW_013900289.1:0-252 GCF_000517525.1 Limulus polyphemus
GCTTGGAAATTAACATTACAACTGTCGCTGAGAAGTTTAAGTACACATAGTTAGCTTTACATTACAACTATTACAACTTTACTATTACAACTATTAAAACTGTCACTGAGAAGTTTCAGTATATCTAGTTAGCTTGGAAATTAATATTACAACTGTCGCTGAGAAGTTTCAGTACACCTAGTTAGCTTGGAAATTAACATTACAACTGTCGCTGAGAAGTTTCAGTACACCTAGTTAGCTTGTAAATTAATA
>NW_013900290.1:0-252 GCF_000517525.1 Limulus polyphemus
AACACGTTTTAAGGTAGTAAACAACTGATACAAGTAGATAAGAACACGTTTTATGGTAGTAAACAACTGATACAAGTAGATAGGAACACGTTTTATGGTAGTAAACAACTGATACAAGTAGATAGGAACAAGTTTTATGGTACTAAACAACTGATACAAGTAGATAGGAACACGTTTTATGGTAGTAAACAACTGATACAAGTAGATAGGAACACGTTTTATGGTAGTAAACAACTGATACAAGTAGATAGG
>NW_013900291.1:0-252 GCF_000517525.1 Limulus polyphemus
CTGTTTAATAAAGTAATCTGCAGACAACTCCTGTTTAAACAAACCAAATTAATTCATCTGCACGCAACATCTGTTTAAATAAATCAAATCAAAGAAATTAATCTGCACGCAACATCTGTTTAAATAAATCAAACCAATTAATTCATCTGCACGCAACATCTGTTTAAATAAATCAAATCAAAGAAATTCATCTGCACGCAACATCTGTTTAAATAAATCAAACCAAATTAATTCATCTGCACGCAACATCTA
>NW_013900292.1:0-252 GCF_000517525.1 Limulus polyphemus
TATGTTTGTATTTACTTTATTGAATGTTAAGTAACTGACTTATAACACTATGTTTGTATGTACTTTATTGAATGTTAAGTAACTGACTTATAAATGTATGTTTGTAAGTACTTTATTGAATGTTAAGTAACTGACTTATAACAGTATGTTTGAATGTACTTTTTTGAATGTTAAGTAACTGACTTATAATAGTATGTTTGTATTTACTTTATTGAATGTTAAGTAACTGACTTATAACACTATGTTTGTATG
>NW_013900293.1:0-283 GCF_000517525.1 Limulus polyphemus
TACTATTGGATATCGAATCATGATTCTAGTTAGGGTTTGATCTTACTATTGGTATCGAATCATGATTCTAGTTAGGGTTTGAACTTACTATTGGTATCGAATCATGATTCTAGTTAGGTTTTGATCTTACTATTGGTATCGAATCATGATTCTAGTTAGGTTTGAACTTACTATTGGTATCGAATCATGATTCTAGTTAGGGTTTGAACTTACTATTGGTTTTTAAATCATGATTCTAATTAGGATTTGATCTTACTATTGGTATCGAATCATGATTCTAGTT
>NW_013900294.1:0-253 GCF_000517525.1 Limulus polyphemus
ATGGGCCATTAAAGAGTAATTGAAACTACATCTTAGGGCTGAGAAATGTATGTGGTATTTAACATGATCTACACTAACTAGGATATGGGCCATTAAAGAGTAACTGAAACTACATCCTGAGGACTGAGAAATGTATGTGGTATTTAACATAATCTACACTAACTTGGTTATGTGCCATTAAAGAGTAATTGAAACTACATCTTAGGGCTGAGAAATGTATGTGGTATTTAACATGATCTACACTAACTAGGAT
>NW_013900295.1:0-329 GCF_000517525.1 Limulus polyphemus
GAACACCTAGGTGTAACACTAGATACCGAACTTATAACCACCATACTCATCTTTAGTCTTACTTGGTACAACTACTCCATCAACACCTAGGTGTAACTCTAGTTTCCGATTTTATAACCACCATACTCATCTTTAGCCTTACTTGGAACAATTACTCCATGAACACTTAGGTATAACTCTGGTTACCGAATTTATAACCCCCATACTCATCTTTAGCGTTATTTGGTACAACAACTCCACGAACACCTAGGTGTTCGGTAACTAGAGTTATTTATAACCACCATATTCATCTTTAGCTTTACTTGGTACAACTATTCCATAAACACCTA
>NW_013900296.1:0-253 GCF_000517525.1 Limulus polyphemus
AGTACACAGTTTTGTTAAATGTTGTATCTTCTTATTGAAAGTACACAGTATCGTTAAATATTGTGTCTTCTTATTGACAGTACACAGTATTGTTAAATCTTGTGTCTTCTTACTTGAAAGTACACAGTATCGTTAAATCTTGGGTCTTCTTATTGACCAGTACACAGTATCGTTAAATCTTGTGTCTTCTTATTGACAGTACACAGTATCGTTAAAATCTTGTGTCTTCTTATTGACAGTACACAGTATCGTT
>NW_013900297.1:0-251 GCF_000517525.1 Limulus polyphemus
TACCATTTATGGCATATTCTACACTAAATGAATCCTTTATAATACACCATACATTATAGTGTTATCTCTACCATTTATGGCATATTCTACAATAAATGAATCCTTTATAATACACCATACATTATAGTGTTATCTCTACCACTTATGGCATATTCTACAATAAATGAATCCTTTATAATACACAGTACATTATAGTGTTATCTCTACCATTTATGGCATATTCTACAATAAATGAATCCTTTATAATACAC
>NW_013900298.1:0-253 GCF_000517525.1 Limulus polyphemus
GTCAAAGATCAACATTAAACAACAGTAGATATTAACGACATTTAAACAAGTAGTAACATACCAGTGTCAAAGAAAAACATTAAACAACAGTAGATATTAACGAAAAGGTAGTAACATACCAGTGTCAAAGACCAACATTAAACAACAGTAGATATTGACGACATTTAAACAAGTAGTAACATACCAGTGTCAAAGAAAAACATTAAACAACCGTAGATATTAACGACATTCAAACAGGTAGTAACATTCCAAT
>NW_013900299.1:0-251 GCF_000517525.1 Limulus polyphemus
GTATCGTTGTAAATGTTTAATCATGAGTTTTTATTTACCATAAATATATCGATATGAATGTTTAATCAGAAGTTTTTTTGTACAATATATATATATCAGTTAGAATCTTTAATAAGAAGTTTTAATTTACCATATATATGTATATATATATATGTGTATTGTTGTAAATTTTTACTCAGAAGTTTTTATATAACATATATATATATATATATATATCGATGTGAATGTTTAATCAGAAGTTTATTTACATA
>NW_013900300.1:0-253 GCF_000517525.1 Limulus polyphemus
ATTCAACGATAATGTGTACTGTCAGTAAGAAAACACAAGATTTAACAATAATGTGTCCTGTCAATAAGAAGTCACAATATTCACGATAATGTGTACTGTTAATAAGAAGACACAAGATTTAACGATACTATGTACTGTCAATAAGAAGACACAATATTCAACGATAATGTGTACTTTCAATAAGAAGACACAAGTTTTATCGATACTGTGTACTGTCAATAAGAAGACACAAGATTTAACGATACTGTGTACT
>NW_013900301.1:0-253 GCF_000517525.1 Limulus polyphemus
GAAAGTCATTAAAATATAGTGTAAGAAAGACTAAAAATACCGCTATCAAATTCGAAAATATCTAGTCTAAGAAGGCCTAAAAAGACAGTTATGAAAGTCGAAAAAATCGAGTGGAAGAAAACTAATAACACGTTTTCAAAGTCAAAAATATCTAGTGGAAAACGGACTAAAAGGAACCTTATCAATGTCAACAAAATCTGGAGGAAGGAAGACTAAAAGACCGTTATAACAGTCGACAAAATATAGTGGAAAG
>NW_013900302.1:0-251 GCF_000517525.1 Limulus polyphemus
TTTGTCTCCTGTAGTGTTCGTGTAGTTAAACCTATCGAGTTTTTAAATGTGATTTAGCAACTGCCAGTAATTTATATGATGTTTATATGCATGATTTACCAGCATATACACACATCTGCATTGATTTTCTCACTGTTGTGTCACATTAATTAACATGAGTAATGGTGGTCTAAATAAAGGCAGTTAAAGTGAAACCAGGTCCAGATGTGCCTAACTAGTCCTGAGTTGCAACTATAATTGTATAATTTAAA
>NW_013900303.1:0-253 GCF_000517525.1 Limulus polyphemus
AAAGTGAAAGCACGAGTGAAAATTTCAAATTTTAACTACTGTGTTAAATAGAGAAATGAAGATGGGGAACTCCCCATCCTACTGTCTCATGCAGTGTAGTTTCCTGGTAATGTGGTTTAGCTAATGAGCTGAACCAGTTGAGATATATCAGCTCCTGCTGGCTAGTTCCTGGGAGATCTGGTTTTGGAAATTTAAAGTTTTCATTACCCGAAAACTTATTTCCGATAGAAACTCGCCTCTTCACATATAGAAG
>NW_013900304.1:0-251 GCF_000517525.1 Limulus polyphemus
CAGGTATTGAACGTTAGGTAAACAAGACGGTAACTTGAGGGTCATATAATCTGCTCTCGTGGTGGCCCATAATTCAGGTATGAATGTAAAATGACTCAACGTAATGCATTATGTAGATCCAATATATAATAAACGTTATGTAAACAAATCGGTAACTTCAGGGTCATAAAGTATGTTCCTTTGTGGTCTATAAATACTAATGAACGTTATGTAAACAAGTCGGTAACTTGAGGGTCATAAAGTCTGTTCCT
>NW_013900305.1:0-251 GCF_000517525.1 Limulus polyphemus
GCTTGGTGGTAAGAAGTAAGAGCTTAGCTTCTTATCTGCGGCTACATATAATGCTTGTATTAACTTAGCTAATTCCGTTCTACTATTAGCCACTGTAAACGCTAATTGTTGCAAGTTATTCTGAATTCTTGCGTTAAAAACTAACATTTCTATTCCTGCTTTATGTATCTCTGTTTGCTTTACTTTTGTGTGTATTAAATCATTTGTAATATTTATTAAAGCATTAGATACTTTTCTGATTTCTAGGTCAT
>NW_013900306.1:0-251 GCF_000517525.1 Limulus polyphemus
CATGTCCCACTTGTTACCTCACACGTCCTACTTGTTTTGTAACACGCCCCACTTGTTACTTTACATGTCCTACTTGTTATGTCACACGTCCAACTTATTATGTCACACGTCCTACTTGTTATGTCACACGTCCAATGTCTTATGTCACATTTCTTACTAGTTATCTCACATGTCCTACTTGTTATGTCACACGCCCCACTTGTTATCTCACACGTTCCTCTTGTTACCTTACACGTCCAACTTCTTATGTC
>NW_013900307.1:0-253 GCF_000517525.1 Limulus polyphemus
GAGTATTGAAACCCGGCCTTTAGTGTTGTAAGTCTGCAGACGTATTGCTGAGTCACTGGGGGAAGTTTACCCTAACTTCTTTCATAAGTCGTTAGAGCACTCGACTCACAATCTGCATGTAACTTTAGTAGCTTCGCCATAAACAATGGATGCTACATCGAGGTAGTAATGCTACATTTTCATTACTTTATAGAAAGCTTAAATGGTATTATTTTAAAATATATAATGTTAATTCAAACAGACACGAATTGTT
>NW_013900308.1:0-253 GCF_000517525.1 Limulus polyphemus
ATGATGTATTACTGTCAGCATGGGCAAAACCTAGTTAATGTTCTATACCACTATTGTAAATTTAATTGATATCTAAAATTATAATTGCTCGTGATTTTAAATCTATAAGAGTACAAACTATGTTTGGTTCCAGTGTTGTGTGATGTATTACTGTCAGCATGGGCAAAACCTAGTTAATGTTCTATACCACTATTGTAAATTTAATTGTTACCTAAAATTATAATTGCTCGTGATTTTAAATCTATAAGAGTAC
>NW_013900309.1:0-253 GCF_000517525.1 Limulus polyphemus
CTCCACAGAATTCATGTTTAGGACAAAAATACTTACCTTACATATACTTTGGATGGCTTAAACCTGATAACAAGTATAGTATTCCACAGAATTCATGTTTAGGACAAAGATACTTACCTCACATATGTTTTGGATGGCTTAAACCTGATAACAAGTATAGTACTCCACAGAATTCATGTTTAGGACAAAGTTACTTACTTCACATAAGCTTTGGATGGCTTAAACCTGATAACAAGTATAGTACTCCACAGAA
>NW_013900310.1:0-312 GCF_000517525.1 Limulus polyphemus
CCATCCTTAAAGCAGCTTATGTTATCTTCTAAAACAGTTTGTATGTTCCATCCTTAAAGCAGCTTATGTAATCTTCTCAAACAGTTTGTGTGTTACATTATAAAGCAGCTTATGTTATCTTCTAAAACAGTTTGTGTGTTACATTCTAAAGAAGTTTATGTTATCTTCTAAAACAGTTTGTGTGTTACATTCTAAAGCAGCTTATGTTATTTTCTAAAACAGTTTGTATGTTTCATTTTTAAAGAAGTTTATGAGAATGTAACACAGAAACTGTTTTAGAAGATAACATAAACTTCTTTAATGTTACATTAT
>NW_013900311.1:0-886 GCF_000517525.1 Limulus polyphemus
CACAAAATTTAACGATACCTTGTACTGTCGATAATAATTCGCAAGATTTAACAATACTGTGTACTATCAATAAGAAGACACAAGATTTAAAATACTGTGTACTGTCAATAAGAAGACGCAAGATTTAACAATACTGTATACTGTCAATAAGAAGTCGTGTCTTGTTATTGATAATTAACAGTATCGTTAAATCTTGTGGAAATCTTGTGTCTTTTTATTGACAGTACACAGTATTGTTAAATCCACAAGATTTAACAATACTGTGTACTGTCAATAAGAAGACACAAGATTATTGACAGTACACAGTATCGTTAAATCTTGTTGTTTGTTAGTGTTACTACACAGTATCGTTAAATCTTGTTGCTTGTTATTGATAGTACACCGTTAAATCTTTTGTATTATATCGTTAAATTTTGTGTCTTCTTATTGATAGTACACAGTATCGTTAAATCTTTTGTTTTATTATTGACAGTACACAGTATCTGTGTACTGTCGATAATAAGACGCAAGATTTAACAATAGTTAAATCTTGTGTCTTCTTATTGACAGTACACAGTATTGTTAAATCTTGCGTCTTCTTATTGACAGTACACAGTATTGTTAAATCTTGTGTCTTCTTATTGATAGTACACAGGTGTACTGTCAATAAGAAGACACAAGATTTAACGATACTGTGTACTATCAATAAGAAGATACGAGATTTATCAATACTATGTTCTATTAATAAGAATTCACGAGGTTTAACGATACTGTGAACTGTCAATAAGAAGACATAAAGATCTAACAATACTGTGTACAGTCAATAAGAAGACATAACGTTTAACGAAACTGTGTACTGTCAATAAGAAGCCACAGGATTTAACAATACTGTGTACTGTCAATAAGA
>NW_013900312.1:0-209 GCF_000517525.1 Limulus polyphemus
TAGGATACGTTAAGTACATTGTTTAGAATATGATGGAACAGATTACATAAAAGATAGGATAAGTTAAGTACGTTGTTCAGAATATGATGGAACAGAGTATCTTAAAGATAGGATACGTTAAGTACGTTGTTCAGAATATGATGGAACAGAGTATCTAAACGATAGGATACGTTAAGTACGTTGTTCAGAATATGATGGAACAGAGTATC
>NW_013900313.1:0-253 GCF_000517525.1 Limulus polyphemus
AATATACCTAAAATACATATGTCAGTTGTTACCCATCATAGTATTACAATACACCTAAAATACATGTGTCAATTGTTACTTATCATTGTATTACAATACACCTAAAATACATGTGTCAGTTGTTACCTATCAAAGTATTACAATATACCTAAAATACATGTGTCAGTTGTTACCTATCATAGTATTACAATACACCTAAAATACATGTGTCAGTTGTTACCTATCATAGTATTACAATACACCTAACATACAT
>NW_013900314.1:0-784 GCF_000517525.1 Limulus polyphemus
GATTTAACGATACTGTGTACTGTCAATAAGAAGACTCAAGATATAACGATACTGTGTACTGTCAATATAAAGACACAAGATTTAACGATACTGTGTACTGTCAATAAGAAGACACAAGATTTAACGATACTGTGTACTGTCAATAAGAAGACACAATATTTAACGATACTGTGTACTGTTAATAAGAAGACTTATTGACAGTACACAGTATTGTTAAATCTTGTGAAGAAACAAGATTTAACGATACTGTGTACTATTAATAAGAAGACACAAGATTTAAATCTTGTGTCTTCTTATTGACAGTACACAGTATCGTTAAATCTTGTGTCTTGTTAGTGATAGTACACAGTATTGTTAAATTCTTGTGGCTTGTTAGTGATAGTACACAATATTCTTACGATACTGTGTACTGTCAATAAGAAGAAGTATTGTTAAATCTTGTGTCTTCTTATTGACAGTACTCAGTATAGTTAAATCTTGTGTCTTCTTATTGACAGTGCACAGTATCTTTAAATCTTGTGTCTTTTTATTGACAGTACTTAGTATCGTTAAATCTTTTGTCTTCTTATTGACAGTAC
The DNA here is from genome assembly GCF_000517525.1 of Limulus polyphemus. Lineage (NCBI taxonomy): Eukaryota > Metazoa > Arthropoda > Merostomata > Xiphosura > Limulidae > Limulus > Limulus polyphemus. Next base: position 579 of record NW_013900314.1, read on the forward strand.
ACAGTATCGTTAAATCTTGTGTCTACTTATTGACAGAACACAGTATCGTTAAATCTTGTGTCTTCTTATTGACAGTACACAGTATCGTTAAATCTTGTGGTGTACTGTCAATAAGTAGATACAAGATTTAACGATACTGTGTACTGTCAATAAGAAGAAACAATATTCAACGATAATGTGTCCTGTCAATAAGAAGACACAGATTT
>NW_013900315.1:0-253 GCF_000517525.1 Limulus polyphemus
GTTAACGCTAAAGTAATTAAGTTTATATTTTACTTTATAGAAATAAGGTGAAAAAAGTTGATTCGCGAGTGTTTAATTTAGAAGATGCGATGGTATAATTATGATTGGAAGTCATATGTTTATTTGTATAAATTATTAAAGATTTCTATCTAAATTTATAGAAAAAGTTGTTATGAAATATACGAATTATACCTTGAAAGTTGAATTTTTTACTAAAAGTTGTATTCTGACCAAGGCAGAAGTTGAATCTTTT
>NW_013900316.1:0-253 GCF_000517525.1 Limulus polyphemus
GTACTGTCAATAAGAAGACACACGATTTAGCAATACTGTGTACTATCAATAAAAAGACACGAGATTTAACGATATTGTGTACTGTCAATAAGAAGAACACAAGATTTAACGATACTCTGTACTGTCAATAAGAAGACACAAGATTTAACGATACTGTCAATAAGAAGACAAAAGATTTATCAATACTATGTACTATCAATAAGAAGACAAAAGATTTAACATTACTGCGTACTATCAATAAGAAGACACGAGA
>NW_013900317.1:0-254 GCF_000517525.1 Limulus polyphemus
AATATTTTTATATATCACTGAACTCGTACGACTTACAAGTTCTGAATAAAGGTATGTTACACGTAGTATTTGTCCATGGTCACTCCCGTGTATACATATGCTGTTTGAACTAATTAGCCGTAGTATTTGTCCATGGTCACTCCCGTGTATACATATTGTTACGTCTCTGGTCGTAATTTTCCGTAAAAATTCATTTTCGAAGAAACTTTACCGATACAAGTCCTTTCTTAAATAAAACTGCTTTATTCTTTCTG
>NW_013900318.1:0-253 GCF_000517525.1 Limulus polyphemus
TGAGATGTAAGTGCTGTTTGAATAGTTGTAGGTACTTTCAGACATTATATCTGTTATAGAAAGCAGCAGAAAATAATATTGCACTGTGTTGCGAAGTGATGTTCCTTAATTTCTTTTTTAATTAATATGTTCATATTTATGTACTTTTTCTCTATATTTAAGCTGAATTTTCTCCTCAGTTTGTTTATTGATAATGCTGGCTCACACTCCAATAGAGTTAACAAAGTAATGTTATTTTTCACAGTGATACAAG
>NW_013900319.1:0-253 GCF_000517525.1 Limulus polyphemus
TATTTTATGGAATTAAGCGGCAGTAGTACTACTATCGCCCCCCACAACGCTAGAAACCGGGTTTCGATACCCGTGGTGGGCAGAGCACAGATAGCCCATTGTGTAGCTTTGTGCTTAATTACAAACAAACAAACTACTATCGCTCCCCAATGGCACAGCGGTATGTCTGCTGACTTACAACGCTAGAAACCAGGTTTCGATACCCGTGGTGGGCAGAGCACAGATAGCCTATTGTGTAGCTTTGTGCTTAATT
>NW_013900320.1:0-253 GCF_000517525.1 Limulus polyphemus
TTTCCATTATATCAAAATCCCCCTTTCTACCAGTGCTCTAAAGTCATCTATTTTATTTCTTATACTTCTAGCATTACAATAGCAACAATTAAGCCTACACTTATAACTACTTCTATACTCGTTTCCTATGCTAAACTTTTCTCTGCCTCTTATTCTTCTTCCATTTAGTTTATCCTGACCGTCACCACTGTCTAGTCCTAGTTTAAAACTTCCTTTACAGCTGAGTTAATAGCCTTAGCAAACAAGCCAGCCT
>NW_013900321.1:0-254 GCF_000517525.1 Limulus polyphemus
ATGCTTTACTTAATTATTATTATTTTTTATGATTCAGAAATGAAAACCTCTTCAATGTATATATTGCATCATTTTATTTTCTTTGCGAGATTAGCTGAGTAATAACTCATGCCATCACATTTTTTGAATCAAACAGAATTACGATGGTTCATTCATTCAAGGCGTATAATTTATCATAGCTGCAACATGAAATACAACTCGTTTTTTTATATATATATATATATATATATATATATATAGTAGGTAAGAAGTAC
>NW_013900322.1:0-254 GCF_000517525.1 Limulus polyphemus
CTCAATTTTTTTCTCCGTGTATTGGGAGATAACTGAACTTCCAAGTATTTCTTCTTCATCTATTCAGAAATAACTGAACTTCCATGTATTTTTTTCTCAATTTTTTTGTTAATGTATTGAGAGATAACTGAACTTTCAAATATTTTTTCTTAATTTCTTTTCTCCATCTATTGAGAGATAACAAAATTTCTAAGTATTTTTCTTAATTTTTCCTCAATCTATTGAGAGATAACTGAACTTCCAGGTATTTTCCT
>NW_013900323.1:0-253 GCF_000517525.1 Limulus polyphemus
TGTAACCATTTATTTTAAAAACTGTCATAAAAATTTCAACATCTAGATAAATAAAAGAATTGTCTTCATTTGTTGAATTAGTTCCCAGTTGTCACCTCTAGTTTTGAATCAAAGTGTCTGTACAAACAAACTGTAATACGAACATTACATTTTGTTTTATAACTGAATCATCTAGTTTCAGTATAAATTAAGAGCTAACATAATAGTAGTATGCAGTTTATGGATCCATAATCAAACCAGTAGCCAATTTTTC
>NW_013900324.1:0-252 GCF_000517525.1 Limulus polyphemus
TAAAGTAACGAGATATGTTTAGCTTTGTTGGTTATTGATACTGGATCATGTCTTGTGACTTTAATGTAACGAGATACGTTTAGTTTTGTTGGTTACTGATACTGGATCATGTCCTGTGACTTTAATGTAACGAGATACGTTTAGTTTTGTTGGTTGTTGGTATTGAATCACGTCCTGTGACTTTAATGTAACGAGATACGTTTAGTTTTGTTGGTTTTTGGTATTAGATCACTTCCTGTGACTTTAATGTAA
>NW_013900325.1:0-253 GCF_000517525.1 Limulus polyphemus
GTATTCATCTTTAGCCTTACTTGGTACAACTACTCCGTGAACACTTAGTTGTAACTCTAGTTACAGAATATATAACCACCATACTCATATTTAGCCTTACTTGGTACAACTACTCCATAAACACCTGTGTGTAACTCTAGTTTCCGAATTTATAACTACCATACTCATCTTTAGCTTTACATGGTACAACTACTCCATGAACACCTAGGTGTAACTCTAGTTACAGAATTTATAACCACCATACTTATCTTTA
>NW_013900326.1:0-308 GCF_000517525.1 Limulus polyphemus
ATATATATTTATTATTTTTATAATATTGACCTTTCATCTGTGCCTGGCTAATGATACAGAAGTTACAATGACGTGCCTCATATCCACTCATGTTACTGTACCAAATACATAAAGGTGACCTCTAGTCTTTAGAAAGTGAACTGTCTTGGCTGTGTTTTATTAGGCTTGTATTTTGTAAAATACAGTCACATTTCAATTATTATACATTACATATGTATATAGATTATTGCTCTGTTGAAATAAGTTCTTAAAGTTATTTTTCTTAAAACATAGAACAGTAACTAAAGAAGTAAAGCAAACAATTATCT
>NW_013900327.1:0-252 GCF_000517525.1 Limulus polyphemus
CTTTTCCAGTTGTGTATGCTGGATTTCTTTCAACTGTTGGAGACTTTCTTCTTGTTTATTTTCTTTCTCCTCCAGCCACTGCTGTAGTCTTTCTTCTTGTTTCTTTTCTCGTTCTTCTTTTTTCTTTTCTTTTCCTCCAAAAACTGCTGTAATCTATTTTGTTTATTTTGCTGTTCGAGCTGCCACTATTGCAGGTTTTCTTGCCACTGCTGTTGTCTCTCTTCTTGTTTCTTTTCTCCTTCTTCTTGTTTA
>NW_013900328.1:0-253 GCF_000517525.1 Limulus polyphemus
AGTTTACTACTCATTTACCCATATCAGTTTACTACTCATGTACTATATCAGTTTACTACACATGTACTATATCAGTTTACTACTCATGTACTATATCAGTTTACTACTCATGTACTATATCAGTTTACTACTCATGTACTATATCAGTTTACTACTCATGTACACATATCAGTTTACTACTCATGTACTATATCAGTTTACTACTCATTTACCCATATCAGTTTACTACACATGTACTATATCAGTTTACTAC
>NW_013900329.1:0-352 GCF_000517525.1 Limulus polyphemus
TTGTACGGAGTCTTCTAACCAAAATTTGTTTAGTCATATTCACTAGTTCGTTCCACAGTATCATGCGAAGTTTACCTTCCTACAAGCGTTTTAAGGGAGATATGACAGGTTTTGTCGTTTTTTACCAGTACTTCTTCCCATTTAGATTAATCTTCTTGAATTTTTTCTATGGAGGTTCGCCGCAACCTTACTCGTTTACTTTCAAAATTCTAGAATTCTAGTTTTAGTTTTACGATTTTTGTAGTCGTTTTGTGTTTTACTGTTTTATTGGCTTCCCCGAAAGCGTATGTGTAGTGCAGTGAAGCTTTTTGTTACCGATTGCTTCTCGATTTCTTTTTAGAAGAGGGTCCTT
>NW_013900330.1:0-253 GCF_000517525.1 Limulus polyphemus
TTACTGCACCAGGGATAGCGTACACTGTGTAGAGTATTTACTACACTAGGGATAGTTCCAATATGTCGATTACTTTCTACTCTAAGGATAGGGTACAATATATAGAGTATTTACTGCACCAGGGATAGGGTACAGTAGGTGGAGTATTTACTGCACCAGAGATAAGGTACAGTATGTAGAGAATTTATTCTAAACAAGGGATAGGGTACAGTATGTAGAGTATTTACTGCACCAGGGATAGGGTATAAGATGT
>NW_013900331.1:0-804 GCF_000517525.1 Limulus polyphemus
TTTTTTTCTTTCTCTACCGCCCCAGTAAAACTCTCTTAGCCTTTCCCAACCGAAAATTAATAAATTATCTTTAAGTATTATTATAAAAAAGGGTCAAAAATTCACAAATTTATAATGCTTGGTCCTTTCGTACTAAAACATCCTCCCTAATAACTAAAGATAGAAACCGACCTGGCTCACGCCGGTCTGAACAAATCACGTAAAGATTTAAAGGTCGAACAGACCTTCACATAGAACTTCTCCGCCCTACTGACTCTTTAATTCAACATCGAGGTCGCAAACTTCTTCGCCGATAAGAACTCTCCGAAAAAATTACGCTGTTATCCCTACAGTAACTTTCTCCTATTACCACTAAAAGTGCTACCCCAACTAAAACACAAATCAAAATAACAACATAACAGACAATAAAACTTATTAACAATATTGAAGAGAAGTCATACTTCCATAAATGAAGCTTAAATTCATTGCACTAATCTGCCACCCCAATCACTAACCGAGAAACTTATTATTCCCATCCTTAGATTCTAAATCTAATACACTTATCTGCCAGATTAATTAACATAAAATAAAAATAAATAAAATAAACAAAATTTTTTAACTTTGTTGGAGCGGAGGATTTTGGGATATATTCAGGTTCGTAAAGGGCCCAATAAAGTAGGGGTGATAGGAGTTTTACAACCTTTTTCTGATGCGATTAGGTTATTTTGTAGGGAGCAGAGTTACCCTTTTTTATCTAATTTTTTATTCTATTTTGTAAGTCCAGTTTTTAGACTTTGTTTGGCTTTGTGTTTGTGACTAATTTTT
>NW_013900332.1:0-251 GCF_000517525.1 Limulus polyphemus
TATACAGTATGTTGTGTGTAGTTCCAGCCATCTATACACAGTATGTTGTGTGTAGTTCCAGCCATCTATATACAGTATGTTGTATGTAGTTCCAGCCATCTATATACAGTATGTTGTGTGTAGCTCCAGCCATTTATATACAGTATGTTGTGTGTAGCTCCAGCCATCTATATACAGTATGCTGTGTGTAGCTCCAGCCATCTACATACAGTATGCTGTGTGTAGCTCCAGCCATCTATATACAGTATGTT
>NW_013900333.1:0-249 GCF_000517525.1 Limulus polyphemus
ATAAGTTCAATATTATAAGAAAAGTTAAAAAAAACAACAAACGAGACAAAATTAATAAAGTCTTATGAAGATATTTTCATAAGCTCAATATTATAAGAAAGTTTAAAAAAACAACAAACGAGACAACAAAAATAATAAAGTTTTGTGAAGATATTTTCATAAGCTCAATATTATAAGAAAAGTTTAAAAAAACAACAACAAACGAGACAACAAAAATAATAGTCTTATGAAGATATTTTCATAAGCTCA
>NW_013900334.1:0-253 GCF_000517525.1 Limulus polyphemus
ACTTTTATATTTCACTACGTAAATGTACTTCACTACTTTTATATTTCAATACATGAATGTATCTCACTACTTTTATATTTCACTAGTGAATGTACCTCACTACTTTTATATTTCACTATGTAAATGTACTTCACTAGTTTTATATTTCACTAGTGAATGTACTTCACTACTTTTATATTCCACTAGTGAATGTACCTCACTACTTTTATATTTCACTAGTGAATGTACCTCACTACTTTATATATTTCACTGG
>NW_013900335.1:0-246 GCF_000517525.1 Limulus polyphemus
AGGGTAAGATCAGCAGATGATTACTTGCAATTAGAGAAAGATCTGGAGATGATTACTTGCGGTTAGACAAACATCAGGAGATGATTACTTGGTGTTAGGGAAACATCAGGAAATGGTTACCTGCGGTTAGAGAAAAACCAGGCGATGATTACTTGGTGTTAGGGAAACATCAGGAAATGATTACTTGCGGTTAGAGAAAGTTCAGGGGATGATTACTTGGTGTTAGGGAAAGATCAGGAGATGATT
>NW_013900336.1:0-249 GCF_000517525.1 Limulus polyphemus
ACGGCTGAAAGGGCGAGCATGTTTGGTGGGATGGGGATGCGAACCTGCGACCCGCAGATTGCGAGTCGAGCTACAAATATGAACATTTCAGAATAGGAATATAAAGCGTCTGAATAAAACATGAGAAACATGGATTATGCCACGAATTTCCTGTTGACACCCACGGAGCTAATACATCAAAATTGGCTGCAATTTACACGTTTTTGAAAAATCGTGTAAAAGAAATAGTGTTTGTTTTTAATTATGGAC
>NW_013900337.1:0-253 GCF_000517525.1 Limulus polyphemus
AAGGATTCAGTACAACACATTTGATGGCCATAAAAGGTTACCAAGAATTCAGTACAACACATTTGATGGCCATAAAAGGTTACCAAGGATTCAGTACAACACATTTGATGGCCATAAAAGGTTACCAAGGATTCAGTACAACACATTTGATGGCCATAAAAGGTTACCAAGGATTCAGTACAACACATTTAATGGCCAAAAAAGGTTTACCAAGGATTCAGTACAACACATTTGATGGCCATAAAAGGTTACT
>NW_013900338.1:0-251 GCF_000517525.1 Limulus polyphemus
GGAGATGATTCGTCCAAATGGAACGACGTACTGGTACAAAACGCAAAACCTTCCATAACTCCATTAAACCAAACAGTAGGAAGGTAAAACTCTGCATATTACTACGCAACGTTATAGTGTTCCTACATACCAAATTTGGTGAAGAATCTTCAATTTAGGACCCTCTGGTAACAACAAATCGAGAAACAATCAGTAACCAAAAGCTTCACTTCAGTACACATACGCATTCAGAAAAGCCATAAAAGAGTGAC
>NW_013900339.1:0-310 GCF_000517525.1 Limulus polyphemus
CAACTCTCTCTCTCTCAATACTTTCACTTCCACATTTATAGATAAACAACTCTCCGTCTCAATACTTTCACTTCCACATTGATAGATAAACAACTCTCCGTCTCAACTCTTTCACTCCCACATTTATAGATAAACAACTCTCCGTCTCAACTCTTTCACTCCCACATTTATAGATAAACAGCTCTCCGTCTCAATACTTTCACTCCCACATTTATAGATAAACAACTCTCCGTCTCAACTCTTTCACTCCCACATTTATAGATAAACAACTCTCCGTCTCAACTCTTTCACTCCCACATTTATAGATAAA
>NW_013900340.1:0-253 GCF_000517525.1 Limulus polyphemus
TATTGAAATATGAGGAAAAACAATTTTTTTAAAATTTGGGAAAAAACATGGGCTATAGCCTTAGCTTTTCGGTTAAAATGTGAATATTTTTGGAAAATTCAAAAAAGTGCGTTTTTGGCGCAAAATTAATAGAAAAATATCGGACAGTGATAATTTCGTCGGAAAACAGAAAATTAAATCATTATTGTAGTGAAGAAAAATATTATGTACCGTGAAAAACTAAAAACAAATTGTATTTTCGCTAACCCAGAGT
>NW_013900341.1:0-253 GCF_000517525.1 Limulus polyphemus
ATAATACAAATAGTTTATTACCATGTAACACTAATAGGTTATTACCATGTAACACTGATAGGTTATTACCATGTAACACTGATAGGTTTTTACCATGTAATACTAACAGTTTATTACCATGTAACACTGATAGGTTCTTACCATGTAATACTAACAGTTTATTACCATGTAACACTAACTGTTTAATACCATGTAACACTAATAGTTTATTACCATGCAACTCTAATAGTTTATTACCATGCAACTCTAATAG
>NW_013900342.1:0-349 GCF_000517525.1 Limulus polyphemus
CAAATGAAGAAGTTAGTATATCTACAAGGATACTAACATACACGACTGAAGTGAAGAAGTTAGTATATCTACAAGGATACTAACATACACGACTGAAGTGAAGAAGTTAGTATATCTACAAGGATACTAACATATACGACTGAAGTGAAGAAGTTAGTATATCTATAAGGATACTAACATACACGACTGAAGTGAAGAAGTTAGTATATCTACAAGGATAATAACATACACGACTGAAATGAAGAAGTTAGTAGCTTGTAGATATACTAACTTCTTCACTTTAGTCGTGTATGTCAGTATCCTTGTAGATATACTAACAACATACACGACTGAAAGTGAAGAAGTTAGT
>NW_013900343.1:0-252 GCF_000517525.1 Limulus polyphemus
TGTGTGTAGAAACTAAAATCATATGGTAATGACTTGGGTATGTCTTATCGAAAAATAGTTACTTAAAAATCATACGGTATTGAGTACGAATGCATTAAGCCGAGTTAATTGCACAGAAAAACGAGGTTCTATGACTCTTGTAATCATTACTTTAGTAATAACGATTGTATTCAGTCTTGTGGCCATATTTATTCACTGTTACCCAACACTACAATTTCTATTGAAACAAGTATTAACGAGGTCATCTTGGAC
>NW_013900344.1:0-252 GCF_000517525.1 Limulus polyphemus
GGGAAGTCTCCTAAGTTGTCTTCTCCATGGGAAGGCCCATATGACATTGTGGATCGTCTCTGAGACGTGACTTTCCGAATAAAATGTGGTTGGCAAGGTAAGCTAAAGGTGGTGCATGCCAACAGGCTTTGGTGTTATCACGGTCCAGGACATTTCAGTTGGAACGAAGTGAACAACAGAACAAATGACGCTGCTGAAGACGTGTCACCTGAAAAAGCCTCTGTTGGAGAAGAAACTCTTCTCGGTTTTGAG
>NW_013900345.1:0-253 GCF_000517525.1 Limulus polyphemus
ATTATTTTGCCGTATTTTTCAAACCGCGTGAAATGAGTGATTTACTCTAAATCTGATGTAATCAAATCTGAGAACATGGCTGAATACAGAGAACTGGGAAAGCCTGTGTAAAGATCTACAAGACATTCCCAACTAGTTTTCTGTGATTCAGGTCCCGTATGTTATTTCATATTGAGCGTTCTGTCGAGCTGGACAGGAGCTCAAACTGAGAGAGTAATAGCGCGGCTTCAAGATTAGTTTCCATCACACGAGG
>NW_013900346.1:0-253 GCF_000517525.1 Limulus polyphemus
ATTACTCTACATTATAGCATAGCAACATTATTCTACATTATAACATAGGAACACAACTCCACATTATAGCATAGCAACATTACTCTACCTTATAGCATAGCAACATTACTCTACATTATATCATAGCAACATTACTCTACATTATAACATAGAAACACAACTCCACATTATAACATAGAAACACAACTCCACATTATAACATAGCAACATTACTCTACATTATAGCATAGCAACACTACTCTACATTATAGAA
>NW_013900347.1:0-437 GCF_000517525.1 Limulus polyphemus
CACAGTACACATTATCGTTGAATATTGTGTCTTCTTATTGACAGTACACAGTATCGTTAAATCTTGTGTCTTCTTTATGACAGTACACAGTATCGTTAAATCTAGTGTCTTTTTATTGACAGTACACAGTATCGTTAAATCTAGTGTCTTCTTATTGACAGTACACAGTATCGTTAAATCATGTGTCTTCTTATTGACGTCCATAAGAAGACACAAGATTTAACAATACTGTGTACTCTCAATAAGAAGACACAAGATTTAACGATACTGTGTACTGTCAAAAAAAGATACAAGATTTAACAGTACTGTGTACTTGTCTTCTTATTGACAGGACACATTATTGTTAAATCTTGTGTTTTCTTACTGACAGTAAGAAGACACAATATTCAACGATAGTGTTTATTGACAGTACACAGTATCGTTAAATCTTGTGTCTT
>NW_013900348.1:0-253 GCF_000517525.1 Limulus polyphemus
GTTTATTACCACAGTGTTATTTACAATTTTGAAAATATAGAACCTGGTATTCCGAACTATTATGCTACTGGTTCTGCTGGATTCTATCCTGGTGGTGCTGGAGGCAGCGTTGGTGTCTATCCTGGTGGTGTAGGAGGTACCGTCGGTGTGTATCCTGGAGGTACTGGAGGCAGCGTTGGTGTCTATCCCGGTGGTGTGTATCCTGGTGGCGGATATCCTCAGCCTCTTCCTAACGTACCTCTTGGTGGTGACG
>NW_013900349.1:0-253 GCF_000517525.1 Limulus polyphemus
GATCATATACCTTGCTACACTTGGATACTTCTATATGATCACATACCTTGCTACACTTGGATACTTCTATATGATCATATACTTTGCTACACTTTGATACTTCTATATAATCATATACCTTGCTACACTTGGATACTTCTATATGATCATATACCTTGCTACACTTGGATACTTCTATATGATCACATACCTTGCTACACTTTGATACTTCTATATAATCATATACCTTGCTACACTTAGATACTTCTATATG
>NW_013900350.1:0-465 GCF_000517525.1 Limulus polyphemus
GGTGTAACTCTAGTTACTGAATGTGTAACCCATACTCATGTTTAGCGTTATTTGGTACCCAAATAACGATACAGATGAGTATGGGTTACACATTCAGTAACTAGAGTTACACCTAGGTATTCGTGTAGTAGTTGTACCAAGTAAGGCTAAAGATGAATATGGTTGTTATAAATTCGGTAACTAGAGTTACATTTAGGTATTCGTGGAGTTGTTTACAACAACTCCACGAATACCTAGGTGTAACTCTAGTTACCGAATTTATAACCCCCATATTCATCTTTAGCCTTACTTGGTACAACTACTCCATGAACACCTAGGTATAACTCTAGTTACCGAATTCATAAACACCCAACTCATCTTTAGCCTTACTTGACACAACTACTCCATCAACACCTAGGTGTAACTCTAGTTACTGAATGTGTAACCCATACTCATCTGTATCGTTATTTGGTACAACAACTCCAC
>NW_013900351.1:0-253 GCF_000517525.1 Limulus polyphemus
TTTTATAAAAAACAATTATATAGAAATTGCTATAGAAGTACAACACTACGAGTCAGAACACTTATTGAAAACACCAATTTCAACTACATGTAATATTGTCATACCGCTCCACTATTTATAATAAACAAAATTAAGGAAGTGATGATTAAAATGTTTATATATTTGTACGCATTCTCGAAGAGTAGAAACAAACCTACATTTAAAAGCACCAATAATGAAAGATCAATGAATATATACAAAGTCTGAGTGGATT
>NW_013900352.1:0-280 GCF_000517525.1 Limulus polyphemus
CAATTTTCTTTACGTTAATTACTGTTGTAATCATTTTTCTAGTTGTATTCATTTCTTTGGGTGTTATTCTTAGCTTACTCTCTATAACGTGATATCTCTATCTATCTGTGATGCCCAATTTTCAGTAAAATCTCTTTTTGCGTCGTTTATTTATATAAATATCGAGTTACGTGATGTCTGTATGGTTTAGAGTGTTTGCTAGAGCAAACTATCATTTTCTTATAATTAGGGTTTGTTCTACGTGTTTTGTCTTTTCAATTCTCTTTATTTCTAATTTTGG
>NW_013900353.1:0-252 GCF_000517525.1 Limulus polyphemus
GTGGACCTTGAAACACTACCGTGATGGCTATTATTCCTTAATATGTTACAGAATGTTAACGGATCGTCTATTGTCTCTGGACCTTGAAACACTACCGTGATGGCTATTATTCCTTAACATGTTACAGAATGTTATTGGATCGTCTATTGTTTCTGGATCTTGAAACATTACCGTGATGGCTATTATTCCTTAACATGTTACAGAATGTTAACGGATCGTCTATTGTATCTGGACCTTGAAACACTATCGTGG
>NW_013900354.1:0-630 GCF_000517525.1 Limulus polyphemus
AAAAGAACAGGATGGAAATGTATTTTCAATAAAGATTAAAGTCGTGGTAGGTGTAAACGAGAGAGAACTAAATAATGATGCAACAGATAGTAAAAAATCACCCAAACAACGTACAGAAAATACATTCGTGCCATTACATAGGAAGGGACAAATCAATTTCGACAATTATGGCAAAAGTGGTTTTGCTGGATTAAATAATCATGAAAAGTTCGGATCTTTTAATAATCGTCAGATGCATGATGTGTTTGGAAGAAAAAATAATGTCCATCAATCTAGTCTGATTATCAAAATCATGTATCCTTTTAACTTTTTTGGTAACATTATCTGGTATGTTTCCTTTAAGGGCTTTTTGTATTACGGTCACTCTTGTTTTTTTTGACGTCAAATGCTACATGGTGGGGTAAAAGGTCAGCATTTGACATACGAAACTGCTAATATAAATGATCATTTACTTGATCATCATGATAAAAACATATATACGAATGCAGGTATTTCTTCAATAGCAACTGAATATGCATCAGGTGGATACAGTGTAAACGAAATGAATGACGGTGCAGCAAGTAGTAAAGTGTCACACAAAAAACAATTAGTAAATATATTCAATCCATTTTATATGAAAGAAAAATCCAT
>NW_013900355.1:0-226 GCF_000517525.1 Limulus polyphemus
TTTAGTACCATTTACATGAATCTTTTTGAATTTTTTTATTAAGGTTCGCCGCAATTTTGCGCGTTTACTTACAAAATTCTAGATTATTTAGTTTTAGTTTTACGATTTTTGTGGTCGTTTTATGTTACTCTTTTTATGGCTTCTTGAAATTTACGTGTGTACTGCACTGAAGCTTTTTGTTACCGATTGTTTCTCGATTTCTTGTTACCAGAGGGTTTTGAATTGA
>NW_013900356.1:0-252 GCF_000517525.1 Limulus polyphemus
TATCGCACTGAAGGTTGTCTTCAAAATATAAACAGTTTTAATATTATTTCTATATTACCATGAAGGTTTTCCTCAAAACTTGAACTGTTTTAATATTATTTCTTTATCACCGTGAAGGTTGTCTTCAAATGTAAACATTTTTAAGACTGTTCAGTTCCTATCACAGTGAAGGTTGACCTCAAAATATAAACAGTTTTAATATTATTCAATACTTATCGCAGTGAAAGTTGTCCTCAAAATATAAACAGTTGT
>NW_013900357.1:0-253 GCF_000517525.1 Limulus polyphemus
TAATATTTCGCTCATATAAATAAAGATAATTTTTTAAATTATTTTTCTTAAACAAAGGTTACTCGTTAGTCGTTACAACATTACTAATACATTCCCGGGCATCATTCTCTCCCTGCTTTCATTTACTTAGCTACATAGATGCTTATGTCAAGAAAACTCGTTAAACATGTCCATTTTTTGGCTTTAGCATCCACTGTCAGTATTTGAAAACACGTGAGCAAGGTTGAGAAAGGAATTATTCATTATAAGCATT
>NW_013900358.1:0-489 GCF_000517525.1 Limulus polyphemus
AAACAAGACGAGAGATTACAGCAGTTGTTGGAGGAAAAGAAAAGAAACAAGAAGAGAGACAACAGCAGTGACAAGAAAACCTGCAACAGTGGCAACTCGAACAGCAAAATAAACAAGAGAGATTACAGTAGTTGTTGGAGGCAAAAGAAAAGAAACAAGAAGAATAAGAAAATAAACAAGAACAGAGACAACAGCAGTTGTTGGAGGAAAAGAAAGGAAACAAGAAGAACGATAAAATAAACAAGAGAGATAACAGCAGTAATTGGAGGGAAAAGAAAATAAACAAGAAGAGAGACTACAGCAGTGGCAAGAAAACCAGCACCAGTGGCAAATGGAATAAGAAAAGAAACAGGAAGAAAGTCTCCAACAGTTGAGAGAACGCCAGCATACACAAATGGAAAAGATTAGCAAATTTCAAAGTGAGTTAAATACATTAAAGGAGGATTTACTGTCTTTTAGATTGGGAGGATATATTAACCATGGACCTAA
>NW_013900359.1:0-484 GCF_000517525.1 Limulus polyphemus
TCTTCTTATTTACAGTACACAGTATTGTTAAATCTTGTGTCTTCTTATAGATAGTACACAGTATTGTTAAATCTTGTGTCTTCTTATTGACAGTACACAGTATTGTTATATCTTGTGTCTTCTTATTGACAGTACACAGAATAGTTAAGTCTTGTGTCTTCTTATTGACAGTACACAGTAAATAAGAACACACAAGATTTAACAAGATAGTACACATGTGTTCTTATAGATAGTACACAGTATTGTTAAATCTTGTGTATTCTTATTGACAGTACACAGAATAGTTAAGTCTTGTGTCTTCTTATTGACAGTACACAGTATTGTTAAATCTTGTGTGTTCTTATTGATGGTACACAGTATTGTTAAATCTTGTGTCTTCTTATTGACAGTACAAAGTATTGTTAAATCTTGTGTCTTCTTATTGAAAGTACACATTATCGTTAAATCTTGTGTCCTCTTTATTAACAGTAAAGAATAGTTAAGT
>NW_013900360.1:0-253 GCF_000517525.1 Limulus polyphemus
CTGTACCAATAGTTTTATAAATATGGTGACATCAACACCTGAAACACAGAATCAGCTGTATCAATAGTTTATAAACATGGTGGCATCATCACTTGATGTCCTACAAACACAATTAGCTGTACCAAGTTTCTAAACGTCGTGACATCATCAACACTTGATGTCCTACAAACACAGAATCAGCTGTACCAAGTTTCTAAACGTCGTGACATCATCAACACTTGATGTCCTACAAACACAGAATCAGTTGTACCAA
>NW_013900361.1:0-253 GCF_000517525.1 Limulus polyphemus
CGGACAGTGGAAGGATATGGGTCTGAAGAATGCCTCACCAAGAGTTTTGGCTCAACAGATTGCAGCCAACTGTGAAGCATGGTGGTTTCAGCGTGATGCTTTGGGGAGCTGTGTGGGTTGGTGGGAGATCGAGCTTAGTGGAGTGCGTTGGCAACATAAATTTTGCAAAATACGTCAAAATATAGGAAGAAGGATTCTTGCCACTTTATTCCTTTGGTTTAGTGGATAAAAACACAACGTTGTTCCAGGAAAA
>NW_013900362.1:0-254 GCF_000517525.1 Limulus polyphemus
CTAGCTGCCTTCCCTCTAGTCTTACACTGCTAAAGTAGAGACGGCTAGCGCAGATAGCCCTCGTGTAGCTTTGCGCGAAATTCAAAAACAAACAAGCAAGTGCAATACACTCATACAAACACAGTTAAAATGCATTGTGGGAAAAGGTGAGTCAGAAACCCAGTGACTCAATGGACCATCACTAATAAATAACTCCTATTGTGATAGGTTTGCTTCTTAGTTTTTGAAATAATTTATATATATATATATATATA
>NW_013900363.1:0-220 GCF_000517525.1 Limulus polyphemus
ATGCAATGACATGCTGTTATAATTATAATTGTATTTTATATAACAAGTGAATAAACGGGATCTTTATGACTTTATGATGTATTGTGCAATGACGTGCTGTTGTAATTATAACTGTATTTTATATAACAAGTGAATACACGAGGTGTTATAATTACAACAGCATGCCAAACTTCAATACCACCTTTAGGTCATAATAAGTATTTTATATAACAAGTGAATA
>NW_013900364.1:0-253 GCF_000517525.1 Limulus polyphemus
GACGTGTCACCTGAAAAAGCCACTATCAAAGAACAAACTCTACCCGGTTTTAAGAAAGAAAACAGTGAAGCCGTTAATGAAGTTACTACCACTGATGTGACTGCTACCGATAATGGGCCATTTCCTGATGGAGCAGAAAAATCCCACGTGGAGCAGAAGCCAATGAGACAGAGACCAGTACGAAAGCAGAAACATCCTGTAAAATTAAGAGACTTTGTTGTATTTTTAATTTTGTGTTTGTAAATTCTGTACA
>NW_013900365.1:0-251 GCF_000517525.1 Limulus polyphemus
CAATCATGTAAGTGTAGTCACCCAAACGTTTGTTCTATAGCAACAAGCATCGCGAGAAACACATTCCCAGATTGAGTTATAGACAATCATGTAGGTGTAGTCACCCAAACGTTTGTTCTATAGCAACAAGCATCGCGAGAAACACATTCCCAGATTGAGTTATAGAAAATCATGTAAGTGTAGTGCACCCAAACGTTTGTTCTATAGCAACAAGCATTGCTAGAAACACATTCCCAAATTGAGTTATAGAC
>NW_013900366.1:0-253 GCF_000517525.1 Limulus polyphemus
GTTATAAATTCGGTAATTTGAGTTACACCTAAGTGTTCATGGAGCAGTTGTACCAAGTAAGGCTAAAGATGAATATGGTGGTTATAAATTCGGTAATTAGAGTTACACCTAAGTGTTCATAGAGTAGGGTTACCAAGTAAGGCTAAAGATGAATTTGGTGGTTATAAATTCGGTAACTAGAGTGACACCTAAGTGTTCATGGAGTAGTTGTACCAAGTAAGGCTAAAAATCAGAATGGAATTATAAAATATGT
>NW_013900367.1:0-252 GCF_000517525.1 Limulus polyphemus
ATAATGTGTACTGTCAGTAATAAAACACAAGATTTAACAGTAATGTGTCCTGTCAATAAGAAGACACAAGTTTTAACAATACTGTGTACTGTCAATAAGAAGACACAAGATTTAAGAACACACAAGATTTAAAAATACTGTGTACTCTCAAGAAGAAGACACAATATTCAAAGATAATGTGTACTGTCAGTAATAAAACACAAGCTTTAACAGTAATGTGTCCTCTCAATAAGAAGACACAAGATTTAACAA
>NW_013900368.1:0-253 GCF_000517525.1 Limulus polyphemus
AGTAACAAAGATATTAAGGTTGGTGATAAATAATATTTAAGATATGCTGATGACACTGAACTGATGGCTGAAACAGAACAAGACTTACAAAATATTTTGAATGATGTAAGTAACACGGTAAGGAGGTATGGAATGAAAATGAATGCTAAGAAGACAAAAAGTATGCTGATAAGTAGACATGATAATAAGCCAGAAATTCAGATAAAATTAGAAGAAAAAGACATAGAACAAGTAGAGAAATTCACATACTTCA
>NW_013900369.1:0-494 GCF_000517525.1 Limulus polyphemus
CACTGTGTGATATTAATATTATTGTCAAGTTCTCTCACTGTGTAGTATCAATATAATTGTCAAGTTCTGCCACTGTGTGATATCAATATTATTGTCAAGTTCTGCCACTGTGTAGTATCAATATAATTGTCAAGTTCTGCCACTGTGTGATATCAATATTATTGTCAAGTTCTGCCACTGTGTAGTATCAATATTATTGTCAAGTTCTGTCACTGTGTTGTATCAATATTATTGTCAAGTTCTGCCACTGTGTGGTATCAATATTATTGTCAAGTTCTGTATTGATACTACACAGTGGAACTTGACAATAACTGTCACTGTGTAGTATCAATACTTGACAATAATATTGATACTACACAGTGGCAGAACTTGACAATAATTACTGCCACTGTGTGATATCAATATTATTATCAAGTTCTGCCACTGTGTGGTATCAATATTATTGTCAAATTCTGCCATTGTGTAGTATCAATATTACTGTCAAGTTCTGCCAC
>NW_013900370.1:0-253 GCF_000517525.1 Limulus polyphemus
ATCACACAGTTCCATACTGGTCCTCTGACTGTCCAGTTGAATCACACAGTTCCCTACTGGTCCTCTGACTGTCCAGTTGTATCACACAGTTCCCTACTGGTCCTCTGACTGTCCAGTTGTATCACACAGTGCTCTACTGGTCCTCTGACTATCCAGTTGTATCACACAGTTCCCTACTGGTCCTCTGACTGTCCAGTTGTATCACACAGTTCCCTACTGGTCCTCTGACTGTCCAGTTGTATCACACAGTGCT
>NW_013900371.1:0-250 GCF_000517525.1 Limulus polyphemus
TTTCTTTTTGTTTCCTTTCTTGTTCCAGTTGCCACTGCTGTAATCTCTTTTCTTGTTTCTTTTCTCGTACTTCTTGTTTCTTTTCTTTTTCCTCCAACAACTGCTGTAATTTCTCTTCTTGTTTCTTTCCTTTTCCTTCCATCAACTGCTGTAATCTCACTTGTTTATTTTGCTGTTCAAGCTGCCACTGTTGCAGGTTTTTTTGCCACTGCTATTGTCTCTCTTTTTGTTTATTTTCTCGTTCTTGTAT
>NW_013900372.1:0-397 GCF_000517525.1 Limulus polyphemus
ATTGAGCACGTTCGTTGTTATAGCGTTTGTTTAGCGCGATTGTTGAAGTTGAGTGTATCGGTAAAGTTATATTTGGAAAGAATAAACCAGTTTTTATCAAGAAAGAACTTGTGTCGCTTAAGTTTCGTCGGAACGAAGTTACGGAAAATCAATTAACAAACGGAGACGTAACAAATTGGTGTCAGAGAGTGGGAAAAAAAATGGAAACGAGAAGCGGCAAATCAAACTACAGAAAAGAAACAAGAAGAGAAGATTTTTCCTTCAACAACTGTTGTAATCCTCTTCTTGTTTCTTTTCTTTTTCCTCCAACCACTGCTGTAATTTCTCTTCTCGTTCTTCTTGTTTCTTTTCAAAATTACAACAGTTGTTAGAGGAAAAAGAAAAGAAACAAGAAGAG
>NW_013900373.1:0-281 GCF_000517525.1 Limulus polyphemus
TAGGTACTGTTTAGTTGTAGTTCATTACTCCTTGACATGTACACTTAGTAGGTACTGTTTAGTTGTAGTTCATTACTCCTTGATATGTACACTTAGTAGGTTCTGTTTAGTTGTAGTTCATTACTCCTTGATATGTACACTTAGTAGGTTCTGTTTAGTTGTAGTTCATTACTCCTTGATATGTACACTTAGTAGGTACTGTTTAGTTGTAGTTCATTACTCCTTGAAATGTACACTTAGTAGGTACTGTTTAGTTGTAGTTCATTACTTTTTGATTTGTA
>NW_013900374.1:0-253 GCF_000517525.1 Limulus polyphemus
TTCCCTCAAACCTCTCTGAAAGCTGACCTTTTCTGGCCTTGAATCCTGACGACTGTACCAACCTTGGTACCTCTGTGCTGGACTTAACGTAGGATTCAAATTCAAGAGCTCTGGCCATTGCATCCTGCATAGTAGAGGGGTGTACTTGCTTTACTTGTATCTTCAGTTGTGGACTGCCCAAGGTATCTACAAACTGATCCCTCAGCAACAACTTGAGAAGATCAGGTGGTGCAGTAGGCCTTGTGTGCCATAC
>NW_013900375.1:0-321 GCF_000517525.1 Limulus polyphemus
AATATGTTGCTTGCTACTAACTTTACCGTCTGTTCCCCTTTCCAGTCAAAAATGTGTGACTTTTGTAATGATTAATTTAATATGTTGCTTGCTACTAACTTTACCGTCTGTTCCCCTTTCCAGTCAAAAATGTGTGTCTTTTGTAAGGATTAATTTAATATGTTGCTTGCTACTAACTTTACCGTCTGTTCCCCTTTCCAGTCAAAAATGTGTGTCTTTTGTAAGGATTAATTTAATATGTTGCGTGCTATTTCACACCTTTTGGACTGGAAAGGGAACAGACGGTAAAGTTCCTTTTGTAAGGATTAATTTAATATGTTG
>NW_013900376.1:0-284 GCF_000517525.1 Limulus polyphemus
GTCTTCTTATTGACAGTACACAATATCGTTAAATCTTGTGTCTTCTTATTCACAGTACACAGTATCGTTAAATCTTGTGTCATTTTATTGATAGTACACAGTATTGCTAAATCGTGTGTCTTCATATTGGCAGTACACAGTTTTGTTAAATATTGTGTCTTCTTATTGACAGTACACAGTATCGTTAAATCTTGTGCCTTCTTATTGAAAGTACACAGTATCGTTAATTCTTGAGTCTTCTTAATGACAGTACACAGTATAGTTAAATCTTGGGTCTTCTTATT
>NW_013900377.1:0-649 GCF_000517525.1 Limulus polyphemus
GCTCGCCTATTTTGATATAAGATTATGGAATAAATATTGGGAATTTTAATGAAAGGATGTCCATTCTGAATAGTGCACATCAAGGGCATCTTTGTATTGAAATATGAAGAAAAATAAATTTTTTCAAAATTTTAGCAAAAAATGAAGGCTATAGCCTTGGTATTTTCGGCGAAAATATCAATTTTTTGAAACTTGAAAAAGAGTGCTTTTTTGAAGCACAGTTAATAGAAGAGTAACGGCTAGTGTTTATTTCCTTATTACAAATAAACCCCACCTTTTGGATTATGTTTACTCTGAATGAACAAAAGTTCTATTTTATTTAGCTTTTGACGCGACATAATATTTTTTCGTTAATGTTGTAATGTCTGAATTTTGAATTTTCTGCCGAAATAAACACTAGCCGTTATTCTTCTATTAATTGTTGATTTGGGTTGAATAATCTTATATTTAAGGCCCTTCTTTTCTTTATTATACCTGATAGAAAAAAATAAAAAAATCGAAGCTCGCCTGTTTTGATATAGGATTATGGAATAAATATTGGAAATTTTGATGAAAGGATGTCCATTCTGAATAGTGCACATCAAGGGCATCTTTATATTGAAATATGAAGAAAAATAAATTTTTTCAAAATTTTAGCAAAAACTGAAGG
>NW_013900378.1:0-251 GCF_000517525.1 Limulus polyphemus
CTATCAAAAATCAGAAGGTTTGAGTAATGTGATGTCAATTTACAACAATTGAACTACACACACAACGTATGACTCTTACCAAGTTACGTAATGAAATTTCATAACTATTGCTTTTAATATAATTATTTTTAACACTGTTTTCGGAATTCTATCAGATTCTATCTTCAGTATCTAAAGCAGAATAAAATGAATTTACGTCAGTCTTTATACATTTTCAAAGTACAGTTGCTAAATATAACGATAATTAAACA
>NW_013900379.1:0-304 GCF_000517525.1 Limulus polyphemus
TGGCGTGGCTGTCGTAAGGAGAGGAGGCAATGACGTCATAGTTCCATAAAGTGGGTGACATCGCTAGTAAATCATCAGATGATATATCTGCATATAATTACGTCATCAACAGTGTAGTTTTCACTTCTATAGGTAATTATATATATAATAAAAGTTACATGATAAACAGATATTTGAACAAGACGGTTAATATAGCTGATTGTGTTTTCATTTAATGATTAATTTCCATGTGTCATAAAAGTTTTGAATACTTTACAAGTAAGACTATTATTCTAACGAGACAACGATAATAACATAGCTGATA
>NW_013900380.1:0-272 GCF_000517525.1 Limulus polyphemus
ATCAAGACAGAAACATAATGTGTCTACTTGTTCTCTGGTATTGAACGGTAATATCTAGACAGAGACATAATGTGTCTACTTGTTCTCTGGTATTGAACGGTAATATCTAGACAGAAACATAATGTGTCTACTTGTTCTCTGATGTTGGACGGTATTACCAAGACAGAAACACAATGTGTCTACTTGTTCTCTAGTGTTGAACGGTATTATCAAGACAGAAACATAATGTGTCTACTTGTTCTCTGGTATTGAACGGTAATATCTAGACAGAG
>NW_013900381.1:0-311 GCF_000517525.1 Limulus polyphemus
AAACAAACCATGTATGTACAGTACTAAACAAAACAATGTATATACAGTACTAAACAAAACCATGTATGTACAGTACTAAACAAAACCATGTATGTACAGTACTAAACAAAACCATGTACGTACAGTACTAAACAAAACCATGTATGTACAGTACTAAACAAAACCATGTATATACAGTACTAAACAAAACCATGTATGTACAGTACTAAACAAAACCATGTACGTACAGTACTAAACAAAACCATGTATGTAGAGTACTAAACAAAACCATGTACGTACAGTACTAAACAAAACCATGTATGTACAGTACT
>NW_013900382.1:0-253 GCF_000517525.1 Limulus polyphemus
TTTGATAGTACACAGTATCGTTAAATCTTGTGTCTTCTTATTGAAAGTACACAGTATCTTTAAATCTTTTGTCTTCTTATTGACAGTACACAGTTTTTTAAATGTTGTATCTTCTTATTGAAAGTACACAGTATCGTTAAATATTGTGTCTTCTTATTGACAGTACACAGTATCGTTAAATCTTGTGTCTTCTTATTGAAAGTACACTATCGTTAAATCTTGTGTCTTCTTATTGACAGTACACAGTATCTTT
>NW_013900383.1:0-251 GCF_000517525.1 Limulus polyphemus
TATGGAACTTTCATGTCTAGTAATGACCCTGTATGGAGCTTTCACGTCTAGTAATGAAACCTGTATGGAACTTTCACGCGTTAGTAATAACCCTGTATGGAACTTTCACGTCTAGTAATGACTCCTGTATGGAACTTTCATGTCTCGTAATGACCCTGTATGGAACTTTCACGTCTAGTAATGACCCTGTATGGAACTTTCACGTCTAGTAATGACCCTGTATGGAAGTTTCACGTCTAGTAATGACCCTT
>NW_013900384.1:0-253 GCF_000517525.1 Limulus polyphemus
CTGGTTTAATTTCCATTGTAAACTTTGTTTTAGCAGCTTAACGTTACTTATTTCTGTATGAAGACAACTTTGATATATTTTTATATACATTGTTTATTAGTACTTATCTGGTTTCATTTCCATTGTAAGCTTTGTTTTAGCAGCTTAACGTTACTTATTTCTGTATGAAGACAGCTTTGGTATATTTTTATATACATTGTTTATTAGTATTTATTTGGTTTCATTTCCATTGTAAACTTTGTTTTAGCAGCTT
>NW_013900385.1:0-253 GCF_000517525.1 Limulus polyphemus
CTGCGTAAGTAGTATCCTTAGAGTAATGGAATGAGTTTGTACATTTCTGTCTAAGTAGTATCCTTTGAGTAATGGAATGAGTTTGTACATTTCTGTATAAGTAGTATCCTTAGAGTAATGTAATGAGTTTGTACATTTCTGCGTAAGTAGTATACTTAGAGTAATGGAATGAGTTTGTACATTTCTGTCTAAGTAGTATCCTTAGAGTAATGGAATGAGTTTGTACATTTCTGTATAAGTAGTATCCTTTGGG
>NW_013900386.1:0-253 GCF_000517525.1 Limulus polyphemus
GACATGTATATAAACTAAATGTAAATAGTTCATGACATTAAATTACGTTATTACGTAATTGGTTTAAAAGTTTTTTCCCGATAAGTTATTTGATTAAGTAAATTTTATAATTTGCCAATGTATTTAAAAATTATTATGTAAGTTAATTAGAAGAGCTTCATAAAAAATAATTAAGAGCATATTTAATAAAAATATTAAGAATCTTAATAGGCAAATATAGTATTAAAAATTTGATACTAATCTAATTAAAATC
>NW_013900387.1:0-253 GCF_000517525.1 Limulus polyphemus
GTCTAGGACTGAGCCATTGTTTTTGGCGTTTAATATTCGCATAGAAAATCCATTTTTCATAACTGGTGACAATTATGTCCAAAAATAGTTCACGTGCATTACGCGCCAGAAATTGTAACAGGAAACACAAATGTTTATTCTAAATAGCTTAAATCTCGTAACAGTATACATCTATTTCTAGTCATTAATTTTTGTTTTATTGACCTTTGAACTGCCTCTGACTAAAAATACCCCGATACAAGTTGAAAATTGC
>NW_013900388.1:0-251 GCF_000517525.1 Limulus polyphemus
TAGCAGACAAACAATCTACAAGTTTGTTTGTTGGATGATCTTCATATAACTAGCCATGATTGAAGGGAAGTAGCAGACAAACATCTAAAACGTTTGTTTGTGGATGATCTTCATATAACTAGCCATGATTGAAGGGAAGTAGCAGACAAACATCTATAAGTTTGTTCGTAGGATAATCTTCACATAACTAGCTATGATTGAAGGGAAGTAGCAGACAAACATCTATAAGTTTGTTCGTGGATAATCTTCAT
>NW_013900389.1:0-253 GCF_000517525.1 Limulus polyphemus
CCTAGGTTAACTCTAGTTACAGTATTTATAACCACCATATTCTTCTTTGGCGTTAATTGGTAAAAACTACTCCATTAACACTTAGGTGTAACTCTAGTTACACAATTTATAACCACCATACTCATCTTTAGCCTTACTTGGTACAACTACTCCATGAACACCTAGGTTAACTCTAGTTACAGTATTTATATCCACCATACTCATCTGTAGCCTTACTTGGTACAACTACTCCATAAACACCTAGTTGTATCTC
>NW_013900390.1:0-252 GCF_000517525.1 Limulus polyphemus
TAACTACATGTTGGTCTAATAACTATTATTAACTACATGTTGGTCTAATAACTATTATTAACTACATGTTGGTTTAATAACTACTATTAACTAAATGTTGGTCTAATAACTATTATTAACTAAATGTTGATCTAATAACTACTATTAACTAAATGATTGTCTAATAACTACTATTAACTAAATGTTAATCTAATAACTACTATTAACTAAATGTTGGTCTAATAAATACTGTTAATTAAATATTGGTGTAAT
>NW_013900391.1:0-255 GCF_000517525.1 Limulus polyphemus
TTGTTAAATCTTGTGTCTACTTATTGACAGTACACAGTATTGTTAAATCTACTGTCTTCTTATTGAAAGTACACAGTATTGTTAAATCATGTGTCTTCTTATTGACAATACATATTTTTAATTTTTGTGTCTTCTTTATGATAGTACACAGTATTGTTAAATCTTGTGTCTTCTTATTGACAGTACACAGTATTGTTAAATCTTGTGTCTTCATATTGACAATACTTATTTTTAATTTTTGTGTTTCTTTATGAT
>NW_013900392.1:0-253 GCF_000517525.1 Limulus polyphemus
ACCGAATTTATAACAACCATACTCATCTTCAGCCTTACTTTGTACAACTACTCCATGAACACCTAAGTGTAACTATAGTTACCGAATTTACAACAACCAAATTCATCTTTAGCCTTAATTGGCACATCTACTCAACGAACACTTAGGTGTAACTCTAGTTATAGAATTTATAACCACCATACTCATCTTTAGCCTTCCTTGGCACAACTACCCCATGAACACCTAGGTGTAACTCTAGTTTAAGAATTTATAA
>NW_013900393.1:0-253 GCF_000517525.1 Limulus polyphemus
AACTGTGTACTGTCAATAAGAAGACACAAGACTTAACGATTCTGTGTACTTTCAATAAGAAGACACAAGATTTACCGATACTGTGTACTGTCAATAAGAAGACACAAGATTTAACAAAACTGTGTACTGTCAATAAGAAGACACAAGATTTAGCAATACTGTGTACTATCAATAAAAAGACACAAGATTTAACGATACTGTGTTTTGTCAATAAGAAGACACAAGATTTAACGATACTGTGTACTTTCAATAA
>NW_013900394.1:0-253 GCF_000517525.1 Limulus polyphemus
GACAGTATCGTTAAATCTTGTGTCTATTTATAGATAGTACACAGTATTGCTAAATCTTGTGTCTTCTTTTTGACAGTACACAGTATTGTTAAATCTTGTGTCTTCTTATTGAAAGTACACAGTATCGTTAAATCTTGTGTCTTCTTATTGACAGTACACAGTATCGTTAATTCTTGTGTCTTCTTATTGACAGTACACAATATCATTAAATCTTGTGTCTTTTTATTGATAGTACACAGTATTGCTAAATCGT
>NW_013900395.1:0-253 GCF_000517525.1 Limulus polyphemus
GGTTGAGCGCAATATTGCAAATTATGATGACAAAACCTTGTCCAAACGTTGTACATTTGTTGTTATGTTAAACTTATATTAAAGTTTTTCTTCATTACCCATTCAAGCCGTCTCCAGCCATTATTAGTCTCACAGTGGGTTCCTCGTCATCGAATTTGAGTTCTAGGGGTATAAATTGGCGTCCAAAATGTAATTCGATTGGTAGATATAGTTAAATTGATCTAAACTGTGGGATTGCGAGTTTAGCCATAAA
>NW_013900396.1:0-1027 GCF_000517525.1 Limulus polyphemus
GTGGAAGAAAACTAAAAAAAAACGTGTTGTTTACTTTGCCACTAGATTAAGGGTCCTTTTAGTCAGTTTTCCACTAGATTTTGTTTACTTTGAAAACGTGTTTTTAGTTTTCTTCCACTCGATTTGGTCGACTTTCATAACTGACTTTTTAGGTCTTCTTAAGATTTTGTTGACATTGATCTGTTATAACGGACTTTTAGTCTTCCTTCCCCCTCGACAAAATATGGGGGAAGGAAGACTAAAAGTCCGTTATAACAGTCGAAAAAATATATTGGAAAACTGACTAAAAGGACCCAAATAAATGTCAACAAAATTTGGAGGAATGAAGACTAAAAGACCTTTATAACAGTCGACAAAATATAGTTTAAGAAGGATTAAAAATACCATTATGAAAATCATTAAAATATAGTGTAACAAAGACTAAAAATACCTCTATCACAGTCGAAAATATCTAGTCTAAGAAGGCCTAAAAAGACAGTGTGTTAACGGACTTTTAGTCTTCCTTCTTCCAGATTTTGTTGACATTGATAAGGGTCCTTTTATTCCGTTTTCCACTAGATTTTCTTGACTTTGAAAACGTGTTTTTAGTTTTCTTCCACTCGATTTTATCGACTTTCATAAAACTATATTTGGTCGACCTTTTAGTCAGTTTTTTTCGACTTTGATAGCGGTATTTTTAGTCTTTCTTACACTATATTTTAATGCCTTACATATTGGTATTTTTAATACTTTTTAAACTATATTTTGTCGACTGTTATAAATGTCTTTTAGTTTTCCTTCCACTAGATTTTGTTGACTTTGATATGGGTCGATATCTAGTCTAAGAAGGCCTAAAAAGAAAGTTATGAAAGTCGAAAAAATCGAGTGGAAGAAAACTAATAACACGTTTTCAAAGTCAAAAATATCTAGTGGAAAACTGACTAAATAGACCCTTTTGTGACATTGATAAAGTCAGTTTTCAACTATATTTGGTCGACTGTTATAACGGACTTTTGGTCTTCCTTCCTCCAGATTTATAACAGTCGAC
>NW_013900397.1:0-253 GCF_000517525.1 Limulus polyphemus
CGTGTACTTTTACATATAATTTTGTTAATTTAGACTTCACATCTTTATTACATGTATGTGGTTTAATGCGTGCCACTCCACTTGGCAGTGTATACCTATAATGTTATTCTATAAATTTGTTCAACCTTTCTGCGTAAGAAGTTGGAGATTATTTACTTTGACGTCATCGGTCCGGCATGGCCAGGTGGTTAAGGCACTCGACTCGCAATCTGAGGGTCGCGGGTTCGAATCCGTGTCACACTAAACATGCTCA
>NW_013900398.1:0-253 GCF_000517525.1 Limulus polyphemus
TTTGTTGTTGTTTTGCGAACTTATACACGTTATTCAAAACGGACAGATTTAGTTCTAGCGAAATTGTACATTAATAATAACATTTCAGTTTCGCCGAAATTTAGAAACTAGTGTACTGTTGCGTCAGCGAGGTCACGTGACTAGTATCACGCCACGTACTTCTCGAACCTTCATGAATTATCGGGAGACTACTAGATTGGGGGTAGTCTGGTATATATAAGATGGTCACAACAACAGAGGTAATGAGTAACTG
>NW_013900399.1:0-328 GCF_000517525.1 Limulus polyphemus
CTTCTTATTGACAGTACACAGTATCGTTAAATCTTCTGTCTTTTTATAGATAGTACACAGTATTGCTAAATCGTGTGTCTTCTTATTGAGAGTACACAGTATCGTTAAATCTTTTGTCTTCTTATTGACAGTACACAGTTTTGTTAAACCTTGTGTCTTCTTATTGAAAGTACACAGTATCGTTAAATCTTGTGTCTTTTTATAGATAGTACACAGTATTGCTAAATCGTGTGTCTTCTTATTGAAAGTACACTTGTACTGTCAATAAGAAGACACAAGATATAACTATACTAGTATCATTAAATCTTGTGTCTTCTTACTGACAGTA
>NW_013900400.1:0-253 GCF_000517525.1 Limulus polyphemus
TAATGAGTCAAGTGAGACAGGTTCCTGTAATAATGAGTCAAGTGAGATAAGTTACTGAAACAATGAGTCAAGAGACACAGGTTACTGCAACAACGAGTCAAGTGATATATTTCTACTACAACAGCGAGTCAAGTAACATATGGTTGCTGCAATAATGAGTCATTTGAGACAGGTTACTGTAATAATGAGTCAAGTGATATATTGTTACTACAACAGCGAGTCAAGTGGCATATGGTTGCTGCAATAATGAGTC
>NW_013900401.1:0-253 GCF_000517525.1 Limulus polyphemus
CGTTACTAATCATCAAGAAGTCTGCGTTAGTATAGAAGTTTTAAATCCATAAACAATATTTTGACCATTACTCATCATCAAAAAAATTGCGTTAGTATAGAAGTTTTAAATCCATAAGAAAATATTTTTCCATTACTCATCAAATAGAAGTCTGCGTTAGAATAGAAATTTTAAATACATAAAAAATATTTTTACCATTACTTATAATCAAGAACTCTGCTTTAGTATTGAAGTTTTAAATATATCAGACAAT
>NW_013900402.1:0-287 GCF_000517525.1 Limulus polyphemus
AATAATACTATATCTGATCGGTCTCTCACCCTCTACTAGTTAATAAACACTACAATACTATATCTGATCGGTCTCTCACCCTCTACTAGTTAATAAACACTACAATACTATATCTGATCGGTCGCTCACCCTCTACTAGTTAATAAACACTACAATACTATATCTGATCGGTCTCTCACCCTCTACTAGTTAATAAACACTACAATACTATATCTGATCGGTATCTCACCCTCTACTAGTTAATAAACACAATAATACTATATCTGATCGGTATCTCACCCTCTACT
>NW_013900403.1:0-253 GCF_000517525.1 Limulus polyphemus
AATTGATGTTACAGATAGACACATAATTATATAACAGTCAACCATATTTAAGCAATCATTTCATTATATGGAAGTACATGACCGCTAACTAATTGATGCTACAGATAGATATATAGTTATATAACAGTCAACCATCTTTAACAAATCAATTGATTATATGGAACTACATGACGGGTAACTAACTAATGTTACAGATAGATATATAATTATATAATAGTCAACCATCTTTAACTAATCAATTGATTATATGGAA
>NW_013900404.1:0-250 GCF_000517525.1 Limulus polyphemus
CACCAAATTTGGTTTGTAGGTACACTTTAACGTTGCGTAGTAATTTGCAGAGATTTACTTTCCTACTGTTTGTTTTAAAGGAGATATGGAAGGTTTTGCGTTTTGTACCAGTACGTCGTTCCATTTGGACGGATCATCTCCAAATTTTATATGAACGTTCGTTGCATAGTTTGCGTATTTACATGCAAAATTCTAGCCTTCTATTATCATTTTTGCGACTTTTGTGGTCGTTTTATGTTACTCTTTTATT
>NW_013900405.1:0-253 GCF_000517525.1 Limulus polyphemus
AGCTTGAATTATTCATACCCTCTGAATAGTGGTTGACCCAAAGGGGCACGGTGGTCTAGTTACATTTAAAACCTGTCAAACAAGATGAAGGGTTATTTTCTGTTAGTTTATACCTTGTATTCACTGACTAGTGACAAAGTTATAGTTGGGTAAGTTTATTTTAAAACCGATTTTCCTATAATTAGAAACGAGTAACGTCACAAAATTTACCGGAGATTGAAACGTGTGTACCAAAGTGTTACTAAAATTATCA
>NW_013900406.1:0-253 GCF_000517525.1 Limulus polyphemus
TTAAGAAAGGACTCGTGTCTCTAAAGTTTCGTCGGAACGAATTTACGGAAAATTAACTAACGAACCGAGACGTAACAAATTGGTGTCAGAGTGTGGGACAGAAAAAGACAAATGAGAAGCGGCAAATCAAACTACAGCTTATCAGATTTGATGGCAGCAATACAAGAACAGCAAAATAAACAAGAAGAGAGATTACAGCAGTTGTTGGAGGGAAAAGAAAAAAAACAAGAAGAGAGACAATAGCAGTTGCAAG
>NW_013900407.1:0-252 GCF_000517525.1 Limulus polyphemus
CTTATCATCAGTTTGGGTCTTATAAAGATACATATAACACGTTTGGTATCTAATCATCAGTTTAGGTCTTATAAAAATACATATGTCACATTTGGTATCTAATCATCAGTTTAGGTCTTATAAAGATACATATATCACGTTTGGTATCTAATCATCAGTTTAGGTCTTATAAAGATACATATATCACGTTTGGTAGCTAATCATCAGTTTAGGTCTTATAAAGACACATATATCACATTTGGTAACTAATCA
>NW_013900408.1:0-253 GCF_000517525.1 Limulus polyphemus
AACGATTATCTAACAATTCTCTTTCATATTTTGTGATTATCGTCATTCTTATGCTCAGTTTCTATTGAACAAATTTCTTTCTTTTGTTGTAAACATCGTCATTCTTATCCTCAGTTCCCATTGAACGGTTATCTAACAACTTTCTTTCTTTTGTTGTAAACATCGTCATTCTTATCCTCAGTTCCCATTAAACGGTTATCTAACAACTTTCTTTTGTTGTAAACATCGTTATTCTTATCCTCAGTTCCTATTC
>NW_013900409.1:0-253 GCF_000517525.1 Limulus polyphemus
GAAACTTCTGATTAAACATTCTAAACGATATATATATATATATATATGTGTATATATATGGTAAATATAAACTTTTGTTTAAAAATTCACATCGACATTGATATATATGGTAAATAAAAACTTCTGATTAAACATTCACATTGATATATATGTATGATAAATAGAAACTTCTGATTAAACATTCACATCTATATATATATAGATGTGAATAGAAACTTCTGAGTAAACATTTACAACGATTTATATATGGTTA
>NW_013900410.1:0-259 GCF_000517525.1 Limulus polyphemus
TGGAAGAAAACTAAAAACACGTTTTCAAAGTCAAGAAATTCCTGTGGAAAACGGACTAAAAGGACCCTTATAAATGTCAACAAAATATGGAGGAAAGAAGACTAAAAGACTGTTATAACAGTCTACAAAATATAGTGGAAAACTGACTAAAAGGACCCATATCAATGTCACAAAATCTACTGGAAGAAAGACTAAAAGACCGTTATAACAGTCGACAAAATATAGTTTAAGAAGGATTAAAAATACCATTATGAAAGCC
>NW_013900411.1:0-253 GCF_000517525.1 Limulus polyphemus
AGAGCTCCGAATTTGAATCCTACGTTAAGTCCAGCACAGAGGTACCGAGATTGGTACAGTCATTTGGATTCAAGGCCAGAAAAGGTCAGCTTTCAGAGAAGTTTGAGGGACTTTGCTGGCACTGTAACAAACCTGGGCACAAGAGAGCTCAAAGCTGGCAACTTCAACACAGGGGAGACGATACAGCAGTAAAGGCTGCTACCAAGAAAGGTTGTTGGAACTGTGGAAAGCACGGACATTTGAGGAACCAGTG
>NW_013900412.1:0-253 GCF_000517525.1 Limulus polyphemus
ATATTTTGTCGACTGTTAAAAAGGTCTTTTAGTTTTCCTTCCACTAGATTTTTTTGACATTAATATGGGTCGTTTTAGTCAGTTTTCAACTATATTTTTTCGACTGTTATAACAGTCTTTTAGTCTTCCTTCCTCCAGATTTTGTTGACATTGATAAGGGTCCTTTTAGTCCGTTTTCCACTAGATTTTGTTGACTTTGAAAACGTGTTATTAGTTTTCTTCCACTCGATTTTGTCGACTTTTATAAAGGTCT
>NW_013900413.1:0-253 GCF_000517525.1 Limulus polyphemus
GTGTCTTCTTAATGACAGGACACATTATTGTTAAATCTTGTGTTTTCTTACTGACAGTACACATTATCGTTGAATATTGAGTCTTCTTTTTGACAGTACACAGTATTGTTAAATCTTGTGTGTTCTTATTGATAGTACCCAGTATTTATAAATTTTGTGTCTTCTTATTGACAGTACACAGTATTGTTAAATCTTGTGTCTTCTTATTGATAGTACACAGTATCGTTAAATACTTGTTGTCTTTTTATTTGTA
>NW_013900414.1:0-253 GCF_000517525.1 Limulus polyphemus
ATTATTTGGTACAACAACTCCACGAACACCTAGGTGTAACTCTAGTTTCCGAATTTGTAACCACAATACTCATCTGTAGCGTTATTTGGTACAACAACTCCATGAATACCTAAATGTAACTCTAGTTACCGAATTTATAACCACCATACTCATCTTTAGCTTTACTTGGCACAACTACTACATGAACACCTAGGTTTAACTCTAGTTACCGAATTTATAACCCCATACTCATCTTTAGCGTTATTTTGTACAA
>NW_013900415.1:0-253 GCF_000517525.1 Limulus polyphemus
GATAACATGCTCTGTTCGAACTGTCCATAGATAACGACTGATTTAACTAACTCAGATAACATACTCTGTTCAAACTGTACATAGATAACGATTGATTTAACTAACTCATATAACACGCTCCGTTCAAACTGTACAGAGATAACGATTGATTTAACTAACTCATATAACATGCTCTGTTCAAACTGTCCATAGAAAACGATTGATTTAACCGACTCATATAACACGCTCTGTTCAAACTGTCCATAGATAACGA
>NW_013900416.1:0-365 GCF_000517525.1 Limulus polyphemus
ACAACATATCTACATGTGTTTTTTTAAGTCCGAGTGGATTATAATAGGTCCAAATAGCTAGTATCGTTCTATGACCCACTGTTGACTTTAGTCTGCAGTCAATGTGTTAATTAACTCATCTATTTACAACATATCTACATGTGTTTTTTAAGTCCGAGTGGATTAAATAGGACCCAATAATTAGTATTGTTCTATGACCCACTGTTGACTTTTTCTGCAGCCAAAATGTTAATTAACTCATATATTTACAACATATCTACATGTGTTTCTAAGTCAGAGTGGATTAAATAGGACCCAATAACTAGTATTGTTCTATGACCCACTGTAAACTTTAGTCTGCAGTTAAATGTGTTAATTAACTCATC
>NW_013900417.1:0-270 GCF_000517525.1 Limulus polyphemus
GTACAAGTGTTCACCTTACCACAGTTTCACCAATGCTAGTAATGTTTACTATGTATACAAGTGTTCACCCTACCACAGTTTCACCACTGCTAGTAATGTTTACTATGTGTACAAGTGTTCACCCTACCACAGTTTCAATAATGCTAGTAATGTTTACTATGTGTACAAGTGTTCACCTTACCACAGTTTCACCACTGCTAGTAATGTTTACTATGTGTACAAGTGTTCACCCTACCACAGTTTCACCACTGCTAGTAATGTTTACTATGT
>NW_013900418.1:0-416 GCF_000517525.1 Limulus polyphemus
CGCTCTGATACACATGTATTTGTACATTATGTAAAGGGTGGTCGCTCTGATACACATGTATTTGTACATTATGTAAAGGGTGGTCGCTCTGATACACATGTATTTGTACATTATGTAAAGGGTGGTCGCTCTGATACTCATGTAATCTCGAAGTTCCTAGAAAGGACTGATACTACTATGTTATACAAAGGGTTCGGTGTTTCAGACATTTCTCCCAATGGCATGATTTGTTTTATTTTTAACCATATTTATTTTTCTCAATTAAAAATAGACAAAGAGGCGTGAAAGACGTAGAAACTAAAAAAAGCATAGCTTAAATAAGATTGTAGAAATTGCTATGACAAAGACAAAGAACTGCAGGATTCTTGACATGCCTTGAGTTAAACATGTTGATGGCTGGAACTGAAACTCAGGTT
>NW_013900419.1:0-445 GCF_000517525.1 Limulus polyphemus
AAAAGCTTCACTGCAGTACACATACGCAGAATAGAATACATAGAATAGAGTACACATACAATAGAAGGCTAGAATTTTGCATGTAAATACGCAAGTATGCAAAGAACGTTCATACAAATTTGGAGATGATCCGTCCAAATGGAACGAAGTACTGGTACAAAACGCAAAACGTTCTATAATTCCTTTAAAACAAACAGTAGGAAGGTAAAACTCTGCATATTACTAGGCAACGTTAAAGTGTACCTATATACCTCCTAAATTGATGATTCTTCACCAAATTTCTTGTTACCAGAGGGTGTGTACTGCAGGGAAGCTTTTGGTTACTGATTGTTTTTCGATTTTCGCTTTCAGAAAAGACGAATAAAAGAGTAATGGTCGTTTTATGCAAAAGACGCAAAAATGATTTCTAGCCTTCTATTATGCAAAAGTAAATACGCAAGTATGC
>NW_013900420.1:0-399 GCF_000517525.1 Limulus polyphemus
AGAAAACAATACAAAGATAACTGTTTCACATTCTTGTAGAAAACAATACAAAGATCACTGTTTCACATTCGTGTAGAAAACAAAACAAAGATAACTGTTTCACATTCGTGTAGAAAACAATACACAGATAACTGTTTCACCTTCATGCAGAAAACAATACAAAGATAACTGTTTCACATTCATGTAGAAAACAATACAAAGATAACTGTTTCACCTTCATGTAGAAAACAATACAAAGATAACTGTTTCACATTCATGTAGAAAACAATACACAGATAACTATTTCACATTCATGTAGAAAACAATACACAGATAACTGTTTCACATTCATGTAGAAAACAATACAAAGATAACTGTTTCACATTCATGGAGAAAACAATACAAAGATAACTGTTTCAC
>NW_013900421.1:0-253 GCF_000517525.1 Limulus polyphemus
AAGTTAATACAGAGGGTTGAATACACGTGTTAGTAGTCTCGATCTTTCTGATAGCAAGTTAATACAAAGGGTTGAATACACGTGTTAGCAGTCTCAATCTTTCTGATAGCAAGTTAATACAGAGGGTTGAATACACGTGTTAGTAGTCTCGATCTTTCTGATAGCAAGTTAATACAAAGGGTTGAATACACGTGTTAGCAGTCTCGATCTTTCTGATAGCAAGTTAATACAAAGGGATTGAATACACGTGTTA
>NW_013900422.1:0-252 GCF_000517525.1 Limulus polyphemus
ACTTTATAACCACCATACTCATTTTTAGCCTTACTTGGAACAATTACGCCATGAACACTTAGGTTTAACTCTGGTTACTAAATTTATAACCCGCATACTCATCTTTAGCGTTATTTGGTACAACAACTCCACGAACACCTAGGTGTAACTCTAGTTACTGAATTTGTAACCACCATACTCATCTGTAGCTTTATTTGGTACAACAACTCCACGAATATCTAGGTGTAACTCTAGTTACCGAATTTATAACAA
>NW_013900423.1:0-604 GCF_000517525.1 Limulus polyphemus
GTATCATTAAATTTTATGACTTCTTATTATAGTACACAGTATTGTTACATCTTGTGTCTTCTTATTGACAGTACAAAGTATTGATAAATCCTGTATCTTTTTCTTGACAGGACACAGTATTGTTAAATCTTGTGTCTTCTTATTGACAGTACACAGTGTCGTTAAATATTGTGTCTTCTTATTGACAGTACAAGAAGATACAAGATTTATCAATACTGTGTACTGTCAAAAAGAAGACACAAGAAATACTGTGTCCTGTCAATAAGAAGATACAGGATTTATCAATACTGTGTCCTATCAATAAGAAGATACAGGATTTATCAATACTGTGTACTTTCAATAAGAAGAAACATAATTTAAAAATACTGTGTCCTGTCAATAAGAAGAAAAAGGATTTATCAATACTGTGTACTCTCAATAAGAAGACACAAGATTTAACGATACTGGGTACTGTCAATAAGAAGACACAAGATTTAACATTACTGTGTCCTGTCAATGTTAAGATCTTGTGTCTTCTTATTGACAGTATACAGTATCGTTAAATCTTGTGTCTTCTTATTGACAGTACACAGTTTGATAAATCCAGTATCTTCTTATTGACAGG
>NW_013900424.1:0-1014 GCF_000517525.1 Limulus polyphemus
GCCTTTGACATTGATAAATGAAACTTTTCTCTTTTTCAGAAGGGAAGTAATGGTGAGAGACGTTCTTCTGGGACGAGGCATGTCATAGTCTACCATGGATAATGTTCGCCTCCGACCAACTGCTTCCAGATTCACCTGCTCTACTGGAGGATGGTTTCTCTGTCAACCAACTCCAGGTAAAGTTTCTGATGTCACTTAAAGGAAAAGAAAGTTATGTCTCCTTTTTTGTTTTCCATGTTGTTCATAAAAAAAAGTTTATTGTAAAGTTTTTAATTTAAAGATCTAGTATGTTTGTATCTTTACAATGAGTGTTTACATATTTCTTTTCTGAATGTAATTATTATATATTATATAACGTTCGTTGGTAGGATCGTTAGATTAATTTTTTAAAATAAGATTTATTTGTGGAAGATCCAATACGTTTTCAAAAATACCGTAAAAGCTGATCATAGATGGCGGTAAAGATGTTTAC
Source organism: Limulus polyphemus (assembly GCF_000517525.1). NCBI lineage: Eukaryota > Metazoa > Arthropoda > Merostomata > Xiphosura > Limulidae > Limulus > Limulus polyphemus. The sequence goes on from NW_013900424.1 coordinate 473, forward strand.
AACAACTGCACAAAAATCGATTATAAGTTTGGAGAGGAACACGTTAGTTACACTTTCTATCAAACAGTTATATTACCTATAAAAGACCACGTATATATATATTTCTTTGGACTCAGGTGATACCTGGTGTCTTGGGATCTTTTAATACTCCACATACATTTATATATCTTGTCTGATTTCGCTTGAAACAATTAAACCTACTCTATTAAAACAGCTGTTCACGTTTTATAAAATCTAAAATCACAGTAATTCTTACACTAAAAATGATCAATCATATCGTTTACTGTGATAATGGAAAAGTACTTATATTGAAGATTATATAAAAAGATTATTAGTCTGAACTCACGTTAGATTTCTTTAATGTTTCGGAATAAAAAGTCGGGTACGAAAACTGTATAAAAACATTGTCTACTGCATCTCTACGAGATATATACAGTCTTGTTTATATTTTTATGTCCTTAAAATTTGTCCATTATTCAATCTGATAGGTTAATCTGTGTGTTAAAACATACTTGATGGTCGACTGTGTGTATCTAGTTTTA
>NW_013900425.1:0-252 GCF_000517525.1 Limulus polyphemus
GATTATTAATCACATACTAACTCAAAGTCTGAATACTGAGATTATACATTAAACACACTCATTATTAACCACATACTAACTCAAAGTCTGAATGACTGAGTTTATACAACCAACACACTCATTATTAATCACATACTAATTCAAAATCTGAATGACTGAGTTTATACAACCAACACACTCATTATTAATCACTTACTAACTCAAAGTCTGAATGACTGAGTTTATACATCAAACACACTCATTATTAATCAC
>NW_013900426.1:0-253 GCF_000517525.1 Limulus polyphemus
CAGCAGCCTCTGGAAACAAGAAATCGAGAAACAATCAGTAACCAAAAGCTTCTCTGCAGTACACAAACGCCTTCCGACAAGCCAATAAAAGAGAAACATAAAGCGACCAAAAAAATCGTAATAGTAATACTAGAAAGTTAGAATTTTGTATGTCAATGCTCAAGATTTCCACCAACCTTCATATGAAATTTGAAGAAGATTCGTCTAAATGGGACGAAGTACCGGTACAAAACGCAAAACCTTCCGTAACTCC
>NW_013900427.1:0-252 GCF_000517525.1 Limulus polyphemus
TCTTGTGTTTCTTATTGACAGTACACAGTATCGTTAAATCTTGTGTTTCTTATTGACAGTACACAGTATCGTTAATAACTTTTGTCTTCTTATTGACAGTACACAGTACCGTTAAATCTTGTGTCTTCTTATTGACAGTACACAGTATCGTTAAAACTTGTGAATTCTTATTGACAGTACAGAATATCTTTAAATCTTGTGTCTTCTTATTGACAGTACACAGTGTCGTTAAATCTTGTGTCTTTTTATTGA
>NW_013900428.1:0-253 GCF_000517525.1 Limulus polyphemus
TACAACTACTCCAAGAACACCTAGGTGTAACTCTAGTTACCGAATGTGTAACCCCATACTCATCAATAGCGTTATTTGGTACAACAACTCCACGAACACGTAGGTGTAACTCTAGTTACAGAATTTATAACCACCATACTCATCTTCAGCCTTACTTGGTATAAATACTCTATAAACTCCTTGGTGTAACTATAGTCACCGAATTTATAACCACCAAACTCATTTTTAGCCTTATTTGTTACAACTACTCCAT
>NW_013900429.1:0-425 GCF_000517525.1 Limulus polyphemus
TTATTATAATATCTGTGTAAGTCTACAGTAATTTATTATAATATCTGTGTTAATCTAGAGTATTGTTTATAATATGTGTGTTAATCTAGAGTATTTTATTACAATATGTGTGTAAATCTAGAGTATTTATTATAATATCTGTGTTAATGTAGAGTATCGTTTATAATATGTGTGTACATATAGAGTATGTTATTATAATATGTGTATTAATCTAGAGTATTTTATTATAATATGTGTGTTAATCTAGAGTATTTTATTATATTATGTGTGTAAGTCTATAGTACCTTATTATTTTATGTGTGTTAATCTAGAGTATGTTATTATAATATGTGTGTAAATCTAGAGTATGTTATTATAATATGTGTGTAAGTCTACAGTACTTTATTATAATATGTGTGTAAGTCTACAGTACTTTATTATAATAT
>NW_013900430.1:0-253 GCF_000517525.1 Limulus polyphemus
AGCCATTATTTTTGGCATTTAATATGTGGACGTGCATTGTTCTGTAGAAGAACACCTTTCCAGTTGACGAGTGAAGGGCATTTCTGATGAAGGGCTTGATTTAAACGTTCCAGTTGCTGACTACAGATCTATGCATTGATAGTTCGCTGTGGATTGAGAAATTTGAAATGAATTACTCCTTTGATGTCCCACCAAATTCAAAGCATCACTTTCTGCAGATGGAGTCCAGGTTTTGGGGTCGGAAGTGGTTTTT
>NW_013900431.1:0-286 GCF_000517525.1 Limulus polyphemus
CACACACACACACACACACATATATATATACACACACACACACATATATATATATACACACACACACACACACTTAAGGTTTGCACGGGTAAAAAATATCTAACCAGACATCCGCTGTGAAAAACCAAACAAACAAAAACCTGGGAACCTGGATCATTTAAAAAACATCAACAAAATGTTTATACTTATTATTTTATAGTGCTCTGCACTTTGAGACCGTGGGTACACAAAACGGATGACGGTCAAATCCCATTATTCGTTTATGACAGGAGTAGCCCGAAAGATG
>NW_013900432.1:0-338 GCF_000517525.1 Limulus polyphemus
TACTTGATTGATAAATCACTAATATTGACTAAATACCACCACACAATTGTTATAGTTTGTTTTTAAAACATATGAGTAATCCAACACTGATCAAAGTAAATTAACTAATGAAAACATGTTTTACTTTTAACTCTCATGACCAGGGTGATAATGATTTTATTTAAAACATGTTACCATTACAAATGATTAGGTAGCCAGTTGGGATATTTATTGAATTACATTTTTTGAATAAGATAGAAACTTAAATAATTGTGTCATCACAATATTCTACAGTTGATACCGTTAGTTAGTACGGGTAAACTTACCTGATTTGATGACAATTTTATTTGGGAATATAA
>NW_013900433.1:0-253 GCF_000517525.1 Limulus polyphemus
GTATCGTTACTTGGTACAACAACTCCACGAATACCTAGGTGTAACTCTAGTTACCGAATTTATCACCACTATTCTTATCTTTAGCTTTACTTGGCACAACTACTACATTAACACCTAGGTGTAACTCTACTTACGGAATTTATAACAACCATACTCATATTTAGCTTTACCTAGAACAACTACTCCATGAACACCTAGGTGTAACTATAGTTACCGAAATAATAACCACCATACTCATCCTTAGCATTATTTG
>NW_013900434.1:0-253 GCF_000517525.1 Limulus polyphemus
GACTAAGGATGAGTATGGTGGTTATAAATTCGGTAATTAGAGTTACACTTAGGTTTTCATGGAGTAGTTGTACCTAGTAAGGCTAAAGATGAGTATGGTGGTTATAAATTTGGTAACTAGAGTTACACCTAGGTGTTTATGGAGTAATTGTACCAAGTAAGACAAGAGATGAGTATGGTGGTTATAAAGTCGGAAACTAGAGTTACACCTAGGTGTTCATGAAGTAGTTGTACCAAGTAAGGCTAAAGATGAG
>NW_013900435.1:0-253 GCF_000517525.1 Limulus polyphemus
AATCTATCTATATTAAAAGACCTACCAGCAACTATCCATCTGTATTAAAAGACCTACCAGCCACTATTCATCTGTATTAAAAGACCTACCGGCACTATCCATCTGTATTAAAAGACCTACCAGCCTCTATCCATCTGTATTAAAAGACCTTCCAGCCACTATCCATCTGTATTAAAAGACCTACCAGCCACTATCCATCTGTATTAAAAGACCTACCAGCCATATCCATCTGTATTAAAAGACCTACCAGCCA
>NW_013900436.1:0-249 GCF_000517525.1 Limulus polyphemus
ACAACTCACTTAGAAATATATCAAACAAGATACAAATAAGAAAAGATTAAGTACCTCATTATATTATATCATACACACAACTGACTTAGAAATATATCGAACAAGATACAAATAAGTAAAGATTAAGAACCTCATTATATTATATCAGACACACAACTCACTTAGAAATATATCAAACAAGAAAGCAAGTAAAGATTATGTACCTCATTATATTATATCACACACACACAACTCACTTAGAAATATATC
>NW_013900437.1:0-253 GCF_000517525.1 Limulus polyphemus
TATTGATGTAACCAAGCATTTGGATGCACAGGTGAACATCTGTTTGATTGTGTAAGTGCAGGTGGGTTCAAGTACCAAAGTATTGGTGTTGATGTAACCAAGCACTTGGATGTACAGATGAACAACTGTTGGATTGTGTAAGTGGAGTTGTTTACAAGTACCAAAGTATTGGTATTGATGTAACCAAGCACTTGTATGCACAGATGAACAACTGTTTGATTGTGTATGGGCAGGTGGGTTCAAGTACCAAAGT
>NW_013900438.1:0-514 GCF_000517525.1 Limulus polyphemus
AAATAACTACAGATAATAATATTAACAGTAAAAATATTCAAAAACCATAACAGTATAATGCTTTATCTTTCCAAAGTTGGCAGACCATATTTCAAAATGTGTGGGCCCCCAAACTCGAATCAATGCAAGACAAAAGGCGATCAACTTCCTGATGAAGTAAAGCCTACAATTCCACATATTATGACCACCATCTGAAGCTTGTGTAAATGTGCTGATAGAAGATATGACCTCCGAAGTGGGAACTTAAGATTCAGAATTTGTAATTCAAAATGAATAACAAAACACAAGCATGTTGACAGAAATAAATAAAATTAGAAAAAAATTTGAAATGAAGTATTAAGTTCCGTAACTGGATAGAAATATACGATAATTCTAATTCGGAATAAGTTACAAGTATCTCTATTGTAGAATGAAATAGTAAACTTGTTGAAAGAAATTGATATGAAGATACAAGAAAGTCTGAACGTGAGCACTGCCAAACGAGAAGTGATAGTTAGGTACAACAGCACAGAGG
>NW_013900439.1:0-253 GCF_000517525.1 Limulus polyphemus
ATGAGTATGGTGGTTATAAATTCGGAAACTAGAGTTACAACTAAGTGTTCATGGAGTAGTTGTACCAAGTAAGGTTAAAGATGAGTATGGTGGTTATAAATTCTGTAACTAGAGTTACACCTAGGTGTTCATGAAGTAGATCTAACAAGTAAGGCTAAAGATGAGTATGGTGGTTATAAATTCTAAGTGTTCATGGAGTAGTTGAACCAAGTAAGGCTAAGGATGAGTATGGTAGTTACAAATTCTGTAACTA
>NW_013900440.1:0-316 GCF_000517525.1 Limulus polyphemus
ATAGATTAATTTTGTTTTCTAATTAAGTGTCTTGTTATAGCATGATTGTAAGTTTTGTTTATACAGATTAATTTTGTTTTCTCATTCAGTGTCTTGTTATAGCATGATTGTAAGTTTTGTTTATATAGATTAATTTTGTTTTCTAATTCAGTGTCTTGTTATAGCATGATTGTAAGTTTTGTTTATATAGATTAATTTTATTTTCTAATTCAATGTCTTATTATAGCATGATTGTAAGTTTTGTTTATATAGATTAATTTTGTTTTCTAATTCAGTGTCTTGTTAGAGCATGATTGTAGGTTTGCTGTTTTTTTCT
>NW_013900441.1:0-504 GCF_000517525.1 Limulus polyphemus
ACTGGGAACATAACTACCAGCTTATTGGTGTTATACTCTAGAAACATAACTACCACTTTATAGGTGTTATACACTGGGAACATAACTACCAGCTTACAGGTGTTATACGTTAGAAATATAACTACCAGCTTAAAGGTGTTATACACTGGGAACATAACTACCAGCTTATAGGTGTTATACTCTAGAAACATAACTACCAGTTTATAGGTGTTATACTCTAGAAACATAACTACCAGCTTATTGGTGTTATATTGTTCCCAGTGTATAACACCAATAAGCTGGTAGTTATGTTCCCAGTGTATAACACCAATAAGCTGGTAGTTATGTTCCCAGTGTATAGCACCTATAAGCTGGTAGTTATGTTCCCAGTGTATAACACCAATAAGCTGGTAGTTATGTTTCTAGATAACTACCAGCTTATTGGTGTTATACACTGGGAACATAACTACCAGCTTATTGGTGTTATACTCTAGAAACATAACTACCAGCTTATTGGTGTTATAC
>NW_013900442.1:0-253 GCF_000517525.1 Limulus polyphemus
GGAACCAGTGTTCTAGATTTAAATATAAATATATAAACACATATGTACAACACACAAATATACGTAGAAGCACACACAATACGCCCACACGTCTTCTCAATCACAAAACTGTGTAACCACGCGCACACTCGTCACACTACTTGTATCAACTGCCTGTAAGCGTTGTATCGTCTTACAACAATGCACGCTAAGGTGACTGCAGGTACTTACACAAAAAGCGCTCTGATATCCAAAGTCGCCGAATCTTTTATTT
>NW_013900443.1:0-253 GCF_000517525.1 Limulus polyphemus
CTAAGTAAGGCTAATGATGAGAATTTTGGTTATAAATTCTGTAACTAGAGTTACACCTAGGTGTTCATAGAGTGGTTGTACCAAGTAAGACTACAGAAGAGTAAGGTGGTTATAAATTAAATAAATAGAGTTGCACCAAGGTGTTCGTGGAGTTGTTGTACCAAATAACGCTAAAGATGAGTTGGGGTTTCACATTCAGTAACTAGAGTTACACCTAGGTGTTCAAAGAGTAGTTGTACCAAGGGAAACTAAA
>NW_013900444.1:0-253 GCF_000517525.1 Limulus polyphemus
GACAGCGGAAGTCAAGTGACGCTGGTAGCACGTGTTGAGAGTCTTAGAACTTTCTAGAACAGGCAGTATTATCGAATATAAGTGCGCTAGACAGTGAGAGAGAGAGATGGAGGGGAGACGAAGCAGAGTAGGCAACCAAGGACAGCGATTACGGTCGGCGGGAACCGAGGATAGCAGATACAGAGATCGGAACTATAGTTGGCGGGGATGGACAATTACGTCTAAGTGTGACAATTAAGTCTAAGTGCAATAG
>NW_013900445.1:0-253 GCF_000517525.1 Limulus polyphemus
ATGAACGTTCGTTGCATACTCACGTATTTAAATGCAATTCTCTAGCTTCATATTATCATTTTTGAGACTTTTGTGATCCATTTTGTTATTACTTTATTGGCTTTCTGAAAGAGAATGTGTAGTGCAGTGAAGCTTTTTGATAATGCTCTGTTATAGATTTCTTGCTATCAGAGGGTTCTAAATTGATGGATCTTAACCTTTTTTGCTATGTATATTCACTAGTTCATTCCACAGTATCATGCGAAGTTTCACC
>NW_013900446.1:0-337 GCF_000517525.1 Limulus polyphemus
AAAGCAATGAAGATTTTGTAGGTTTTGAACCAAACTAAATAACAGTAAACCTTTTTTTGATTTACGGTATTTTCTTATTTTGATGTTTTGAGCTCTTTTGTGTTTAGAACAATATATACTAATTTTTAAAGTATTAAATTAAATTTTTTGTTCAATAAAAATCTTTCAAATGCGACTATAGCTTTTTTTTCCAAAAACTTTGTCTTCAACATAAGGGTGCGTCTTATATTCCGAAAAATACGGTAATTCCACGATAAAACTGTGGAAGAATGTTTGAAACCACTATATGATGTACAGGCTGAAAGCATAGAGCTTCTCGTGGTTCACGTGAACAAGC
>NW_013900447.1:0-253 GCF_000517525.1 Limulus polyphemus
GTTAATTGACAAATATAAACATGTTGCTGTTGATGACATGGCCAGCTTGAAGTTATTTGACAAATATAAATATTTTGTTGCTGATGACATGGCTAGCTTGAAGTTAATTGACAAATATAAACATGTTGCTGTTGATGACATGGCTAGCTTGAAGTTAATTGACAAATATAAACATGTTGCTGTTGATGACATGGCTAGCTTGAAGTTAATTGACAAATATAAATATTTTGTTGCTGATGACATGACTAGCTTG
>NW_013900448.1:0-571 GCF_000517525.1 Limulus polyphemus
TCATGAGCCTTGGCGTTTTAGGTGAAAATATGAAATTTTTTGAAATTTTAAAAAATTACTTTTTGATAAAAAATTAATAGAAAAGTATCGGAGAATGCTTATTTTGTCAAAAGGGAAAAATAAGGCATTATTCCGTTAACGAAAAATATTATGTCCCTTAAAAATATGAAAAAAATGCATTTTTGCTAACACGGAGTTAGAGCAATCCATAAGGTGAAGTTTATTTTATAAGAAGACGTCATAGCCTTTTAATTTTTGCTAACACAGAGTAAGAGTAATCGATAAGGTGAAGTTTATTTGATAAGAAGACGTCATAGCCTTTTAGATGTTGGAATTTTGTTTGAATAATCTTATTTCTAAAGCAACTGTAAACAAAAAAATAACATAAGACTAAAAAGCAGTAAAATCGAAGCTAGCCGAAATTTTGATAACAGATTATAAAATATTTATTGGAAATTTTGATGAAAGGATATCCATTTTGAAATTGTTAGTTCAAGGGCATCTTTGTGTTGAAATATGAAGAAAAATAATTTTTTTCAAAATTTGGTCAAAATCATGAGATATAGCCTTG